>NW_004524719.1:4572496-4574344 GCF_000260255.1 Octodon degus | reverse complement strand
ACTCTCCCCTGCAGCGGTTGCAGCTGCAGGATTACACCTCAGGCGTGTATGCCAGGCCTGAGCTGTGCCTGGAGGGGGCAAGGTGAATTTGGAGGAAGAGGACGCTCTCCACACACTCACCGGACCTGACTAGGACTGGGTCTGGGGGCTCCCGGAACTCGGCCAATGATGTGGAATTTCACTAAACAAAATAGTATGAATTCAGCAGCATCAATTGTATTGCGTAGTGTTATCTTCAGATTAGTTATTTAGATTACCAAATGTATGCATGCAAAATTGGAAAAAAGAAAGAAGACATTAAGTTCTAAGAAATTAAGTAGAGAGAAAAAGGGAAAAAAAAGAATAAAAGAAGGCAAACAAACAAGACAAAGTAAGCATTAGCTGCCTCTTTCCATAGACCAGCAGAAATCCACAGTACAACTGTGTAAGCCTTTCTCCTTACATAGATAAATATATCTTTCCCCCACTCCCTCTCCTGTCCTCTTCATCTCAGTAATTCCTTCTTTGATTTCTTCACATGAAAACTGCCTCACATTTGTACATCCCGTTGTATGATTGTGAATCTTGGGTTGGAATCCTTGTGCTAAAATTTACTATTTTTTTAAATTTTGAAATGTAACTTCCCAGAATTGAAATATATACCACACTGTTAAAGGACACCAGTATTGAAAACAGATTTCTTGTGCTTCAATTCTTTTTGTAAACTATCTTGTTTTTAATTAGTTCAAAATAATTTTCATGTTTATTCAGTACCATATAAAGTTTTGATACATGTATATACTGTGTAATAAAATTGGAGAATTTGGTCTACCTATCATTTCACATATTTATTTACTTCTTTGTAATATGAATATTTAAAATTCTGCCATCTACCTGTTTTGATTTTTTTGGGGGGTGAAGGGTATGACTCAACCCACCCTTGTGGTGGGGCTGGTGTGGCATGTCATGCCGGGGATTTAACCATGGTCCCCTGTGCATGCCTAAGCTTGCCTAAGTAGGTGCTGTAGACCACTGCACTATCCTACTGCCCCCCCAGCTATTTTGAAATTTGTAATAAAATATTAATAATCAGTCACCCTATTGTGTTAAAGAACATTGAACTTACACTTCCTGAACATAGCTGTGCACTCCCTGAGCAATCTTTTCCTGTCCTCTCTCAACTTCCCTCCAGATTTAAATCCTGGCTTTCTATATTGGTCAACTTTCCATCTGGTGGCCCAAAATCCCGACACATGTAACTCACCGGCGAGGTTTCAGTCTCTTTGCTGGCTTCAGGGTGGAGACGAGGTCCGAAGCTGTGCTGGAGCAGTACTGCTCTCCCAGCCAGGAAGTGGCATCTGTGGCGGACAGAGGTTCAGAGACACCCCCAGTCGCCCCCTTCCTCTCCAGGGCCTCCCCTTATAATAGAGGAGGTATAAAATACCTTTTATATGCTAATTATTTATTTACTTTTTTTTTTTTTTAGAAAAGGTGATTGAACTCAGGCCCTTGCACTTGCCAGGGAAGTGCTTCTTCTACTGAGCCATCTCCCTGGCCCCAACATATCTTTTGAGTGCATTCTGATTTATATTTCTTACATGATGAAAACACTCCTATAAACAATTATATTGCCAGCGCAACATTATATGAGATACTAACTGGTTATAGTGAATAAGTTTGAAAACATACAACAAAACAATAATTATCAATGAAATGTGAATGTTTAGTTTAACACCAAAACTTTTCCTGGAAAACGGTGCAGATGTGAGCACATATTCTGTATTAGAAAGTACCACGTGCTCTGTACCAAATACATAAGATAAAAGAATAAAAACACATTAAAAAAGACATTCATCTTCATCTTTATAA
>NW_004524719.1:4569418-4572388 GCF_000260255.1 Octodon degus | reverse complement strand
ATATTTTTCTTTTTTAATCTCTTCTTTTATATCTTTGGTATAGGGTCTTGGTATGCAGGATAGTGGTGATTCTCCTGTCTCAGCCTCCCCAGCGCTGGGATAATAGGTGTGCATCAACATGACATTCCTCGGTGGCTGACGTGGCAACCCCTGGGGTCCCAGGGCTGGCAGTTCATTTGGTACCCAGGATCTAAGCCTGTCCTTGTACTTGCCAGGCATGTGCTTAGACTGCTGAGCTATCGCTCCAACCCTAACTAGTGATTTTTCGTTGAGTAATGTTTAATCCCGTTACAATGAGAAAATGAACAGAATAGCCAGTTCAGAAGATTGAGCAGGAAAAAAGTATTGTAAAAAGATTTTTTTTATAACTTTGAGTTATGTTCATTTTATTATGAAGCACATAGAAAGGGCCTGATTGTTGACCATGGTCATTCAAATTTGTACAAATGTGAAAGGGGCATTTGACATAAACAGAAATCATTTTATTAGTTTGAAATTATTACTCTATTTTTACACTTTTTTTTTTTTTGATGTGGGGGATTGAAGTCAGGACTCTGTGCTCACCGGGCAGGTGCTTATCCTACTGAGCTATTTCCCTGGCCCTCGCTCTATTTTTTCTTCCTTATAAATTCTATGCTTCAGAAGAAATACCACACCAAGACTGTAAGAATAAATCTTTGGATAATGTAGCAAATACTCCTTAAAAAGATAGGAAAAGAGGTCTTACGAGAAGGAAATGTTAGATTAGGAGCACGATGTGTGACTCTGGAAATCAAACGACTGGGGGGTGACCAGGGCCCTCTGGGAAGAGGTCTACCAGCATCAGGTGCTCTTGCCCTGCCCTGGGTTACTGTCACCTACTGTGTCCCAGTGAATGAGGAATCACGTTCCACAAATATATCTTTGAATTTGCTCCCCAGCCTTTCAGGAATTCAGAAAAGGCTCAGGAATTTTGAGGTTCTACCTTGCAGCAATCAGTTGATTCATTTGTCCAGGTTGTGAGTGTGTGGGTTGCTAGGTGACCACTAACCTTGAGCTTACTTATAAAAGAATAAAATGTTGACAGTTTAAATTTAGTGTATTGCTCTTTTCTTAAAAAAATTTTAAAGTTGAAATAATATTCAAGTACAAAAAAATTATAATATTTGAGAAATTTTACAGTAAAATGTGACATGAGAGCTAGAATTATTGGGCAAAAATCATTTCCCAAAGTCAAAAGTGTAAAAAGCATAATCTAGAAAAAAAACTTGCACAAAGGGAAGATCAATATTTTTTATATTCTTTACCTATTCTTTGCCTCTATTTCTTTCAGTCAAAATTCTATACTTACATATACATGTAGGTGTTTATAAACTTTTAATATAGTAGCTTAAAATGAAATAGGCTTAATGAAAAGTCATCAAATGTTGCATAATAGTTAAATGATTGATCTGATATGTTTTATGTGTGTCATTTCATACTTATCACTACATTTGCAGCAAAAATCCATTCATTTATTCTTTGTGATTTCTTTAGAGAAAGTGTCTCCCTCTAATGCTGTGTTTCTCAGGGTGGGCTCAACTTGCAATCCTGCCTCGGCGTCCAGAGGGTTGGAATTACAGGCCTACACCAACAGGCCTAACTCAATTTTACATCTTTATGTAAATCGTTACAAATAGATCACATTGTGAGATGCCTGATAAATATTTAAAATTCATTATCTCTCTTACTTGAATAAAATCAACAGCGTGTTACAAAGAAGTCTCTGAAGAATAGTTAACCTACAGGAAGTTGGGAAATGAACAACTTGCTAACAGAAATAATTTCAATTTTCAATTTTATTATCTTGGCAGATAATAAGAACAAAAGCAAATCATTGCTGGCTGCCCTGTTGTATACATTCATAAGCAATTCAACTTGTTAATATTTCCAGTGTGATAGCCACTTATTCCACTAGTAAATACCAAATTGCTTAGAAACCATTAGAGTAGACCTCTACAGAGTTAGCAAATGCCATGAAAGATAGAAAGAGAAACCCATAAAGCTTTACAGTTAATATTCAATAACCTCAGGACTCAGGGAGGCAAAGAATCGTGAAGAAAATTGAAAAAAATATTAAGTAGAGAAAAAGTGGGGACTGGGAAGATATCTTGGAAGTTTAAGCACCTAGCTGGCCAGTAACCCTGGTTCTATCCCTGGTGCCACATGCCATGCTGACCCAGGAACCCAGGGCACACTGTGCAGGCCACTGAAACTGGGCATGGTGGCACATGCTTGTAATCCTATTGTTGAGAGGCTGACATAGGAGGATCTCTGTAAGTCTGAGCTTTGCAGCAAGACCTTGTACCAAATAAATAGATAAAATATTTATAAAACATTAAAAAAGAAAAAGAGATTATGACTTTTCTATCTTTTTTCTTTTTAGTACTCGGTATTGAACCCAGGACCTTGCATTTGCCAGGCAGACACTTATTCTATTGAGCTATCTCCCTGGCCCTCATTTTTCTATCTTAACATACTAATTTTTATCTAAATTCTACTAATTTTCCAATTAATTTCAAAAATGTGAATATGAATAGTTATAAATGATATATGCCTTTTCTACGTGCACACAAGCCACTAGAGTCCTGCTTCATGTTATCCGAGGGCTTGATCGCTGAAAACTTTCATTTCTCATCTGGCCTGCTGTTCAGGGGCTCACACACTCCAGGTGAGAAGACACTGGAAGGCACTGTGCATTTGAATACCTAAAACAGCTCTCCTTTCTAGAGCATGCGCATAATGTGCAATAACTCAGTGGGCACTCACTCATCACAAGTTAGCAGAAAATCCGTCAGTGGAATTTCAACTATTTAAGGGACTTTCCTAAGTAGTAAGCAGATCTTGAGACTAAGAAAAAGTACATGGAGAAAATCTGAGTATTGATAAGACCCCAGAAAATTAATTAATTAATTAATTAATTAATTTACTTTGTACCAGGAATTGAACTCT
>NW_004524719.1:4563475-4569318 GCF_000260255.1 Octodon degus | reverse complement strand
AAAAGAGTCCAGTAGTCCATAATAGTATTGGGTCTTCCAATTGACTGGCAATGTCAGAAATTGTTGACCTGAGTCCCCTACAGCTCAACATAACAACATGTCTTTACTTCTTATGCTTCATTTTTATACTTTTCTGCTGGATGGTTAAGACCAAGATAAAGCAAAACCTATGCAAACCAGAGTTATAGCTTTTGGATCTGATAAGGTCAGTAAAGTCCCCTCAGGATTTATCCTGAGATCCTGTACCTCAGATTGTAGATCTTTTGTCAGTGTCAGCCATGTGGATGAATCACAACCATTGCTTGGCCAATGTGCTTCCCGTGAAAGCCTGAGTGGTTGTTTTCTCTCCATGTGACTCTCCTTAGGCACACTATACATCATTGATCACTTACCTTTTTGGCCCCATAATCTCCTTGATCAGAAAATTTGGGACACTACTAAGTTACATGATGTTACAGTGCAAGATCTCATATGTCCTGAGTCTTAATTGACCTTGGAAGGCTAGGGCCAAAATGTTGGCTTTCCTTGAGGCCCTCCTTTTTCTCTAATTTTGGTCTGCAAATTTAGGTTGTTAACTCTCCAGAAGAGAAGCTTATTGTTATTACCATACAACCTAGGCTGTTAAGCTTAACGTCACTATCTGTCTGAATATCAAACATCTTAGGCATAATGTGGGAAAGCTACATTTTTTTCAAAAATGAATTTAATTTTATTTGATGGAAAATAGAATAAAATTTTATAACAAAATGATAGGAGATTAATAATTATTAATACAGTGTATATTGTTATTCTTAAAGTGTTTTCATGGTGCAAAATATGGGCATGAAGTTTCTTCGATTGATATTAGTACATACTTTACTTTTCAATGTACTAAGAGACACTAATAGAACAATTCACTTGTATTTTTTCCCATTTTCCTACTGTGCTTTGCCCTTTCACCCAACCTAGTTCCTTTTTCCTTTTGAACAATTTCTTCCCATTTTACAATGTGTATTGTACACTTTAGACCTTATTTACTCTTTCAGTGTCTCATACAAAAGAGACCATACAATGTTTGTGCATGTGAGTCCAGCTTATTTTACTTATGAGTAGGATCTCAAGTCGCAGACATTTATCTACGAAAGCCTTTAGTTTGCCCTTTTCATGGCTTTAGTTTATCCTTCCATTATATTAAAAGGACTTGTTTTAATCCATTTCTCATTTGATGGCTATTTGGATTGTTTTTAGGACCTATTATAAATTGAGCTTCTGGAAATCTGTGTGCACGTATATCACTGTAGTATGATATTTCACATTTTTCTGGAAAGATATGTAGAAGGGGAATAGCTAGATAGAATGAGGCCTCTATTCTTATTTTTTGAGAAATCTGCATATTAGTATCTGCAGTGGTTGCAGTAATATATGCTAGCACTTATGAAGAAGGGCTCATTTTCCCAACAGCCGCACTTGCACTCGTTGCCAGTTGATGTCTTGGCGATAGATATTCCTTCTGGGGTGATATGGAATCTCAGTGTTGTTTTAGTTTGCACCTCTTGTATGACCAGTGATATTGAACATCTTTTCATACATTTACATATCATTTGTGTTTTTGATCTCAGAAATGTGTACCCATCTCATATTCCTATTTTTTGATTGGATCTTTGAATTTAGAGTGTCTGATTTGTTTAAAAAATCTTTATATGTTCTAGATATTAGTTATTTGCTTGAGGGACTGTTGCTAAAAGTTGTTTTATTTTTTTTTTATTCAACTCTGTGTGTTGTCTCTCAACTCTGTTGGTGATTTCTTTTGTTGTGCAAAACCTTTTTTCATAAAATGAGATTCCAGGTTTTGGTTCTTTGAAGTATTTCCTGTTCAGTCTGGGTTTATTAACTCTCTGCTTACACCAATGTCTTCAAGATTTCTCTTCAGGTAAATATAGTGCTTCTATTTTAATATTTAGACTTTTGATCCATTTTTACTTTAGTTCATGGTTTAGTAGACATGGGTCTACTTTTAATCTTCAGTGATCCGGTTTTTTTCCAGCATCGCTTGTTAAAGAAGCTATCTTTCTTCCAGGAAACATGTTCGGCCCCATTGTTAAAGATAAGTTGGCTGAGTTATAAGTGTGTAGTTATGTATGAATCTTCTAACCTGTTCCACTGGTCCTCAGGTCTGTTTTTGCCAGAAACATATTATCACAGTAGCATATAAAATGCATAATCAAGTTATTTTTAAACTTACTTTTCAAATGACATGGTTGAAATTTTGGAACTTTCAAATAGTAACTATGATAATAAGGAAATCCAAACTAAGTACAACAGTGAACATTACTGTGTCATCAAAGAGGATTAATTTATCAATTTTTAGGCTAACAGAGCCTTCTTATAGTTTTTCATTAATATATATGTGTGTAGCACAGTAACTCCAGTGCACGGGCAGTGGACAGGACGTCTGCCCTCCTGGCTCCCCTCTCACTCTCTTCACAGACTGGGAGATCTGTAGCACCTACACTGTGTAGCAGAGGCTTGTGCAAAGGTGAGAACATTCATCTTCATTAAGTACAAATGTAACAACATAGCATAAATGATGCTCTAAAATGTTAACTAATTTTAATGAACTTAATCTAAACTCTAATTTAAATACTCAACTGTCCTGAGTGGCCACCCGGATGCAAATTTGAAATCTAGGGGAAAAAAGTTGTTGCATGAATTTTGGATCTGGGGTCTTTCTGGCTTAGCGTGGCCACTCCTGGGCTGGTTCTGATGAAGGCAAAGACAGTACTCCACTGAGCACCAGTTTCACCTTTCAGTCTATCAGTGATGCTGAGGGAGGGTCTGCAGACCTCTGTGGACTGTGCCGAGGGCTAAGGTTACAGTGGTGATTATATAAAAATTAGGAATCTTACCAGCTCTGTGGGAGAAATGATTCTAATAACGTTGCAATGAGCCAGCAAACCATAAGACAATAGGAGACAGGTGAGGAAAGCCCACGTCCTGTGAAAGGCTCTGAGGGAAGAGCAGACCGCTGAACAGAGAAGATAGTTTTACATTTTTGGTGCAAGTTACAACATTTCTAAGTGGTAAAAAGTCCATCAAATATACCACAGAAGAGATTTCACTTCTTTTAAATATTATGGAGTAGAAATAAATCATCTAGAAATTAAGCAGCCGTCAACACTAAACAGTTTTCAAATAACTTTATGAAAATATGAGATTATATTCAGTTTTAAATTTACTTATGAGAGATACCTTTGGCAAAAATAAGTTTCTATTTGCTAACATACTTTGGGATTATGGCTATATTTGAGGTAAAACCTTGCTCTATTTACATCTTTGGGGTTGCAATTCTTCACGAATAAACTATTCTTTTTCCAAAGTTGTTTGAGTAGAGCAATTTTTATTATGTTTTGCCTTCCTCCTCCTCCTCCTTCTCCTCCTTTTCTTTCTTTTTCTTCCCTCCTTCTCTATTCTCCTTCCTTAATTTTTCACCTCCCACTGTTTCTCCTGTCTTTCTTTCCATCCTCTTTTTCCTCCTGTGTTCTTTTCTTTACTCCTCCTTCATTTTCTTTCTTTTTGTAAGTATACTTAAAAACTCAGCTTCTTTTTTAGCATAGAGGCTATGGGATCTACAGGGTCTCACTATGTAGATCAGAATCATGGTGATTCTCCTGTTATCAGCATCCCAAGCGCTGGGATTACAGGTGCACACCACCATGCCCAATCTCAATTGCCGTCTCAGTGCACCCTGGAGACGGGCTCACGGCCCACTTGGCAGGCTAGGGATCAAACCCTGGCCACTACGTTCTGTCTAAGCAGGCGCTTTAGCCCTCTGAGCTATCAAGCTGGCCTTGAAAATCAGTTTCTAGCATGGAATTCATCAAAGATAATTTTAGAAGTTATATATTATGCTTATATTTCTGGCTTATCCATTATTAAATGTACAAAATTATTGTTTCAGTTCAGTTTGGTGTTATTTTTATTTTTGCTTATTTTTTCATATTACTGACCAAAAACTCAACTCCCTCGCATATTTCAGCTTCAGCATAGCAGTGTTTCCTGATGTAGGAACAGAATGATATATGGCACTCAATGGAGTAAGACTTGGGGTTTTTATGAAGATTTCTATATTAAACATTTCTTGGATAAAACATATTTTTATGTACCTACATTTTAAAGATGAACAATTGGGCCAGGAATGTAGCTCAGTGGCATAAGTGCCTACCTGGCAAACACAAAGATCCCACAGTACAAAAAATAAATAATAAAAAAGATGAACAATTGATGAGCTTAAATTCAAGTTTTCTGTTACATGAATTTATTCTTGAATAAGATAAAGTTTATGGAAATAATAATGTAAGTGTATAAATGCAATTAATGCTATACTTAATTACAAATTAGCATGCTCTTTAAAAAAACATATAAATTTGAATCTACATGGTTGCACTTGGAGATGTACATTCAATACAAATGCCAGAGGGAACTTCAGTATTCCTAGGCTCTGCCTAATGAATGATCATGCTCATTTTGGGTAATGTGTAGCAATCTTCCTTTGTGTTATGATGTGTAGAGTACATTTAAATTATCACAGCATAATAATAGAGCTATCTTATTTTGCTTGAATAACCACCAAAAATTGGCTAACGTTTGCCATATTTTTTCCTTAAAGATAGCATGGTCTAATGACTCTGCTATTTTCAAAAAATTTATGCAAAAGAGGGAAGGAGGCCGAGACTAATGGATCAATATTAGTATTCCTTAATCAGTAGAATTATACAGACATGAATGGTATAACTCTTCTGAAAAGGTTTTGTGTTAGGATGAGAGAAAAGCAAACATCATAGTCATGAAATATGTAATTTTGAGGCGCATATTGGAATTGAGTGTGTGAATAAGATTAGGTGATAGAGCCTATGTTAATATGACATTATGCAAATTTACAAGATTGTGTGGCTTATATCACAAAATGCAAGGAATACAAGAGGAAGGTATTAAGATCGGCCAGGTTGATAATTGTCCTATTTAACTGGGAATAATAGATGTAGAAGATCATTTGGGGACTGAAAAGATGAGCTGCGTTTTAGACATGATTCACTGAATACTCCTGTGAGCCTCTTAAAGAAGGAAGTATCCAGTAAGTCAGTGGAAAAGAGCCCAGGTTAGGACTAGAAAAGAAACTGAAACGGAAGAGGCAGCTTGTGAGTACTGAATTATGTATCTGACGATGTAAAATATGCAAAGGGAATGTGTTGGTTGGACCTCCTGGTATACATCAAATTTTAAGATGCTGGATTATAAATATATAAATTTTGTTAGCATAACCAAAGTCATGTTCTGGGGCTGGATACACTTATATAGTGAGAAATTATGGCTTGGGAGCCCAGGGACTCAGAGGATTTGAGAACTTAGGTGCTGTGGATTCAGTGACTACTGAGTCAGAATTGATACCTCTCCCCATTCTACAGGGAAAGTTCTGGAAATACCATAGTGGATTGCATAACTAAAATAATGATAGAGGTTTGAAAAATCAAGTACAAAATCCAGTGAAACCCAGTAAGGGGAAAAGGTCTGGTGGACATTGAGATGCTGCTTGGGGCAGGGCAGGGATGCTCTGTTGGCAATTTTTCCACTTTTTATTTTTTAAAGAGAATATAAAATAGTAGTAAAAAACTAAAAATTTAGAAATGATGTGGAATTTCTTTTTTTTTCAAAGTTTTATTGATAAACACATAGCAATGAGACAGTTTCAAATCCAATCGGAAGTACGGTTTCAACAAATAATACACTGCATATATTCTTCTTAGTGGTTAATTGCTGTACAAGAAGTGGACTTGTGATCCTATTTACAAACACCATTAGAACAAATC
>NW_004524719.1:4537622-4553075 GCF_000260255.1 Octodon degus | reverse complement strand
GGTTGGTACCAGGAATCAAACTGAGGACCTCATCCTTGCCTGTCAAGCTCTTTACCTCTGAGGAAAATCCTTGATCCAAGTCTGGATAATTTTTGTGAGATTAAAGAGTCCTCCACACCAGTATGTTTGAGAAGCTTTGGTGCAATGCATTGCTTCTATTATCCTGTGTATTTTGTCTTCGAGAAAACCACTTTGATTAAGAAATGTTTCAGAGTTGTAAAGGAGCTTTCTTTTTTTTTAATGGATTTAGTACAGGGTATACAAGGTCTTACTACACACATCGGACTCATAGTGATCCTCCTGTTTTCAACCTCCTATACATGGGAGGCACAGCATGCCAGGGATTTTACCCCAGCCCCTGAGCTTACCTAAGAAGATGCTTCAATGCACTGAGCTATCTGACTAACCCTTAAGCTGGAGCTTTCTGATCATGACTACGAAGGAAGGATCAAGAGATAAAACTCAGACTACGCATATAGCTCAGTGACATATCAGTCACTGCAAGGAGCTGCAAGGTACTGAGTTTAGTTTCTGGTACCAAAAGAAAAAAAAAACAATAGAACTGCAGAGAAAGGAGAAAAATGTGTGACTCATTCACATGGCTGACACTGACAAAGGATCTACAAACTGCAGTACAGGGATTCAGGGTTAATCCTGAGGGGATTTGACTGACCTTGTCAGATACAAAAGTTATACTTCTTGTTATATAGCTCTTGCTTTATCTTGTTCTTAACCATCCAGCAGAAAAGTATAAAAACAAAATATAAAAAGTAAAACCACATTAATATGCTGAACTATAAAAAGCTCAAGTCAACAATTTCTGCTGTTGCCAGTTTCACAGATAACCCACTACTATTATGGACTACTGGACTCTATTGGAATATTTTGCTGTATTCCAACACCTACAATATTTAAAAGACAATGGAATACCCTTTTCTGACAAAACTAAACAAAAAAGGGGATACAAATGAAGGACCACTTTGTTTCTGTGTATTCAAAATAGTTAGGATAGATACATAGCTACTTTCTCTTAATTCAATGAATAAAAAGATTTGTTCTGATAGCATTTGTGGACAGGATATTATGTTTGCATCTTGTACAATGAATAACCACTAAGAAGACAACAATATGCAACATATTAATTATTGAAACTGTACTACTATATGGTTTTGAAACTGTCTCAGTGCTATTTATTAATCAATAAAATTATTTAAAATATAGAGAGGAGAGAAGAAGGAAGAGAGAGCAAAGAGGAGAGCGAAGAAAGGAGAGAGAGAACCACAGAGATTTGTTTGTTGATCCATCATAATCCATTTTAGTCTGAGGGGCCAGGACAACTCTCTTAAAAACTTCATATATTTCCTATTTGTGACTTAAGTAGTTCACTTTAAGGAACACTTGTCTTTGGGTGACAAGCTTATATAAACAACAACCTCAAAATTATTGATTAGTTGAGAGTTTGTGCTAGTCATTGTCTCCAACAGGTGGGCTCATGGAGCTGTACTGCAGCCCCATGTTTTTATTTGTTTTTCTAAAAGTATTTGTATTTTCTTTCCTTCTTTCTTTCTTTTCTTTTCTTTTCTTTTTCTTTGGTGCAGGGTCTTACTATGCAGCTCAGACTTATAGTGATCCTTCTGTTTTCAGCCTCCCCAGGTCTGGGATTGCAGGCATGTGCCACCATACCTGTTCTTGGTGGCCCACTAGGAAGGCCCCAGGGGCAGCACCAATGTGATATGGGGTGCTGGGGATCAAACACCAGTCCCTGTGCTTGCCTAAGCAGGCACTTCGTCCACTGAGCTACCTCACCAGCCCTCATACTTTCTTTCTGATTTGCACTTTGTGAATTGAGAATGAGATTATATTTTCAACCTATTTCAATAACGTCCTTCTCTTTATTACACAGACCATATAGATGGTTTCCATTGGCACTTTTATTTTTTTCCAGAATCTTTTTTATTTTATTTTATTTTTTGGCAGAACCGGGGATTGAACTCAGAGCCTTGCGCTTGCTAGGGAAGCGCTTATTCCACTGAGCCATCTCCCTGGCCCCCCATTGGCACTTTTATCATAATCCTGAACATTCTTTTACAAGGACCTGAAAGGACTTTACCCTTCTCGCTACTGCTTTCTAACTTATAGTGGAACCAGTTTTAACGTGTTTTAAAAATACAACATTGGCTCAAACCTTACTATATTTACTATAGCAGTTTATTTTCTTAGACCAACTTATTTTTTTAATATATTTTGTTGTATTTTCTTTTGTTTTGAGTATTACCAAATCTTTACTAACAGTTCTCTTCCTTGATTTGCTTTGCCAGTGAAAGCCTGATTTAAAAGCCAATGCCAGATGTTTTAGGATTTTACTACAGAAGCATCTCACAAGTAGAACTGATTTTTATGTCTTTAATTTTTAGCTTCAGGACAAATAATATTGCATATTTTAAAGGTTTCCTTAGTAACCTGTACTCAGCCTGTTTCAACGGAGTTTACTCAATTATCTGTGATCTAATTCTCAGCAGAGCAGCATGTTTCTAAAGAGACTGAGGCATTCATCTCTCATATGCCAGCAGGTCAGCCTAGGCTCCTGCTCATTTTAGTATTAGCAGAAATCCCAAGATAACAAAAAAGAGGGGTAAAAAAACATTGTATAAGCTATTTTCAGGCTTGTGTTACTATGATTATTATGAACACCTTTTTTTAAATAGTAAAACTATCAAGAGTTTCCATTTTAATCTACATACAATCATTGGGTATATTTAAGGGGTACAATAATATAATCAATCAAAGGAAATCACATTCCTGGACCAGCGCACAATGGGGAGCAAAGTTTCACAGAAGGACATGCAGATAGAAAAAGATAAGGAATTGTTGACTGTATTTGCAAAATGTCATAAGTGAGAGATAAGTTTGGGCCTAGTATTCTCACCATTATTCTTAAATTTTGAATATAGATGATTCTATCTAAAATTCCTGAGTTACTTCCCAGAAATATGTGAATTGAAAAAAAAATAGTGTCAACATTTTTATCTCTTTCATCTATTTCAAAAATAGTACTGCACCTACTGGAGAATGAGCAGGAAATCTAACCATGATTTTAAAAAAAAATTGACTGTTCTTTTATAGTGTTTGTCTTAATTTTCCTAGTCTAAAAGACAGTATTATATTTGAAATGGATTTTCAATTATTGTATTTTATCTTTTTTATATGTTGGTTGACAATTATTTTACTAAAAAAGGAAGTCATCTGAGGTCTGTTTCCCAAACAATATATTGGTTGCCAAATAACTTTGATTATATGGGTCTAAGTACTGATGTTGTTGATTTTATTTAATAAAATTTTAATAAACTCAGAAATTATTGGGGCTGGGGAGATGGCTCAGTAGAATAAGTGTTTGCCTGGCAAGTGCAAAGGCCTGAGTTCAATCCTTGGTTCTGCAAAAAGAAAAGAAAATAGAAGTTATTTAAAAGCATTGTCCTCAAAGTATATTTCTCTTTTTATTTCTATTCAAAATATTCTAGGAAATGTATATATGCATATAAATTAGAATTTTACCCATTTGGTTGCTATAAAATACAAGAAGTAATTGAAGTAATTTCTCTTCTTAAATATAGTTCCTGAAATTCAGCAATAGTGGTTGGAACATTAATGTTATGATAATTAATATTCCATATCATTTTTGTTTATTAATGAATTGGTGAGTTAATTAAAAGACCTTAGAAAGGCTGTTAATCTCAAGCATCTAAATTACCTGGAATAACTGTAATGTTTAAAAATTTTTTATGAAAACAGGAAAATATAAGTGGTATGAAAATTCTCCATTCCAATCTTATCTCATTAATATTTTAACTGCCCAAAACCTTTTTTGCTCTTGAAATATGCTACTATTCAATGTCGAATTTAGTGTAGAAATATGCGAAATATACTGAGAAATTTCTAGTGGAGAAAAGAATTTAATTTTGCCATGTTAAGCTTGGTAATCTTTTCAAATAGCATTGCCATAATATTGTAAGAGTTTGGGTACGTGAGGTTCTTCTGTCTTTGAGGTAGCAATGGATTACAAGTTAATACAGTATACTTAAAATTAAATTTTACGCTATCAGCCAAATAAGAATAAAACTGACTGATTAAATGTTTTCATATGTGCGCAGGGATAGTAAGGTGTAATTGTGATAACTGAATTGGCTTAGGAACTGTCCAGAGGGTTGGTGGAGAGCACTTCTAAAAGTAGGTCTTGCTGGGTTGGGCAGGGATGACTTGGGTACAGCGTCTGGACATCCGCCCCTTTTCTCTCTGAGGCTGTTCCTGAGCTTTGGGCTACAGCACAGCAAGCAGCTGTCCTCCCTGGAAGCTCCTCTGCCTCAACACTTACGAGTCAGAGCTTACTGACTGGGGCCAAGTCTCCTAAAGCTTAGCCAAATTAAATTTGTTCTCTCTTCAATTTTGGACATTAGTTCTTATGTCCCCATTTGGCACAACTGACTACTACACTGTTATATGAATAATTTCTGTTGATTATTTTAACTTGCATTTGAAGGCATTAATTAGATTTCTTTTCTCAGTGTCCATGCCTATGGAATGGAAGGAAATATTTTCAATTTGAAACAAAGAATACAATTATAAGCGTGAAGGATGCTCACTTAGATACACACATAAAGCGTACATAAATTATCTGAGTGTAAATTACAGTTGGAGTTTTGGAAATAAACACAATAAATCACTAAGCTTAAGAAAATATTATTTAAATAAATTTTGGGAAGCAAAATATAAAATAATAGTAATGTAAAAAAGAAAGAGGGTTGAACATACAGTACATAAAGCGAAAATTGAGACTTTTTATTGGAATTATTTATTCAAAATAGTAACACTACAAAATAGTGAGGAAAAATAACAGACTGAAAAATAACTATGAAGAAGCCAGATAAAGAACGGAATAGTTGATAAGGTTGTGAGACTGTTCTCCCTCTGTGTATTTATGTTCCTATATGTTATGCTAATGTATAGTGTATGCTAATGTATAGAAATATTACTACTTTCAAACGCAACTTTGCCTTAAGCCTGGATAGCATGGCTATTTTTCTGCAAATGTCTATCACAAGCAAATTTGTTTTAGAATGTAAACATGAAAATATTATGTTTGCTGCCCAATTACTCATTTTTCAGAGCATTATAATATTATTTCAATCACCACACTTGGACTGTGAACTTTGGTAACAAAGTCACTCATGACCTTCATGTTTCCATAATCATTCTTCATCTTTTGTTAAGATTTTAAACTATTTTTTTTATTTATGTATTTGGTACAGCGTCTCACTATGCCACTTGGACTCCTAGTGATCCTCACCCAGACCCAGTCACTGGCTCAGTGTGGATACTTCACCTGCCCCAAAGTGAAACTTAACCTCATCTCTCATACTTTGAAAAATCTTACTTAAAATGTTTCAAATACCTCGGGAGAGGGGACGTACACTACTAGAAACATAATGGGAATGTTTCAAGGTTTTGGAACAATGATTTTTTTAAAGAGGAGCCCAGAAGCACAATAAAAAAAAATAAAAAATAAAAACAAGAATTGACTAATGTAATTAAATCAAAGTAGACATTCAATGCCAATCAAAGGAAATCAGGAATACAAACCAACCTATAAGTGGGAGCAAAGCCATTCCAGCTATGTGCCAGAAAGAGGGGTAATGTCCTAAATGTAAAAATAACTAAAAAATTAATAGTAAAATTATTCCAAATAAAAACACACAAAATTATTTGAATATATTTGTGAAAATGGAAATAAACTGACAAATATGAGTAAAAATGCTTAATATCCTTAGCCAACAGGAAAATGCAACTAAAAATTACAATGAAATAACATGTTACCCACTTAGCATAGGTATTGTATGAAACAAACAAAACATTACTGGGAAAGTTGTTAGGAAAAAGCACCTGATGAGTTTAGAAATAAAAGTAAACTAGTACAGTACAGCCCATTTGGAGAGTTGTCTGGAGAGTCACTAAACATAGAGCTTCCTGATAGATGGATCAGCACGTTGTTGCTGTGAGCAAGTCGCTGGTGCCTACATGTTCCAGAAAGTGTTTCTCCTGTACAGACTTTGGGAGGGTGCGATGGCCCGACTGCAGCGCAGACACACCTCAGGCAGTGGCTCATGCTTGGCATCAGCAACCGGAGAGCAGGTGGGTGGGGCCAGATCCAGTCCCGAAGGCAGTGGACACAGCCACACAGAAGCGTGCTGCTCTCGCCTCCTGGGCGTCGCTCAAGCCATGCAGTCTTTCATTAAGCGTCTCACGAGACCATCCAACTCTCCATCACAAGGACATAGCTAAGTCAGTATGCAAAGGAAGTGCTTGTACGTCCGTGTGTATTGTGAGCCTGTTGACACTAACACATGGACTCAGCCAGATAGCTATCAACAAACCAAGGGGTAAAGAAAATATGATCTATATGAAAAATGGGGTATTACACAGTCATAAAATGAAATCCTATCATTTGTAGAAAAATTGATTAGCTTAGAGGGCATATTACATGAAATAAACCAGACTCAGAGAAACAGGTACCCCAAAAGGTACATTCTTTCTTAGGTGTAGAAACTTAGTTATTACAGTCTACCTGAAGGTAGAACAGTGAATAGTAGAATGTGGGAATGCAAGAGGGTATGTGATGCTTGTAGTGCCGCCGGTGCAAGTTTAGCGCCATGTATGGAAGTTTTCAAAATTTTCCTGGGGTCAGTGAGGTAGCTCTGTGGACTAAAGCACCTGCTTAGGCAAGCTCAGGGGATGTGGAGGGATCCAGACACCACGTGCTGCGTCAGCTCTGCCCACCTGAACGTTGAGTTGGCCAATGAGTCCGGGTGTGGTGGCCCACACCTGTAATCCCAGCCCTGGGGAGACTGAAAACAGGAGGGTCACCATGAGTCAGAGCTGTGTAATGAGAACCTTTAACAACCAAATAATTTTTTAAAAATCCTAATACATATAGATAAAGTCCTAATGAAGATTTTTCTTGAGAAAAAAAATATAATGGTGATGAACTACTTGTCATTGCAGGAGAGCTGTGGTTAATGAAACACAACATTTAAACGTTAGCTGATGTGCATAAAAGTGTAAATGCCAAGGGGAGCTATTTTCATGAAGAAAGCCATCGAGCATTTTACATTTGAAATATAATATATTTTGGATTAAAGGCAGACATGAAACCCTACTAGAGGAATAAAGGATATGCGGATAAATATTGCCCATCGACACAGAGATATCCCTCTTTCTCTGTAGGAAAAGGGGTTCAAGCAATAATGATTTTTGGTGGTTAATACTATATACCAAAAATGGGCATGTGCTTCTCACCCTCATTATGAAGTATATTCCAAAAACAGCTTTTCTTTTACTTACGTATACCACAGTTTACTACTGAAAAATATACACAGTGTGTAACAAACACTTCTTACATCATCTCTTACTTATAAACAATGTCACTCATACTTAAATGATTATTTTTATGGAAATACAGATTTTTGATTACGTTTTTGGCATAGCTTTTAATTTAGAAATTTATTTTATTTTACTATAATTTTATTCAGAATAATTTCCACAAATAAAAATATATACGTATCGATATCATTTGATAATTATATCTAAGTATATTTATTTTGATAAATAACACAATTTTTGTAGATAGACTAGAAATGAAAGGTAGCGATAATAATATAGTGAAATTAATAGCTGTAATAGTTAGCCCTCAGTGATCTTACAAAGCTAGAAAATGTGTACCTATTTATGAGTTGCAACAGAACTTTTATTCTAATTTGTCAGCTTATATTTATATATGTAATCTGAGTTCTGGTTTTACTAATAATATAACATTAATAGGGTGACCTATATTCATTTTAAAACAAAGTTATGTGCTTTTGTCCCTGTAGAATTAGAATACCAGTTGATTTTTATGGATGGTAAAGATTATAAAGCAAATTTCAAGAGAATAAATGTGTTTCTTTAATAATGATGCAAATTTCAAAGAGTTAAAGTCTTTCTACCCGTGACACTGATGGAAGACATTTTTAATTAAAACCACTATGATGTTGATGAGGGAGCGTACTGGAAAAAGGAAAGGGGGTAGATTGATCAAAGGATGCCTAGTTAATTTTTATTTTTTTATTTATTATTTATTTTTTATTTTGTTATCAGGAATGGAACTCAGTTTCTTGTGCTGTGCACACAGGTGCTGGACCATTGAGCTGCATCTGGGCCCCTGGATGCCCAGTTATAGTTAGAGAGTAGCAAAAACCTACAGCTATAGAAAGAAACAATTTATGTATATTTCAAAAATCTGGAAGGAAAGAATTTTAAAGTTCTCATCGTGAACAAAAGTGTATTTAATCTGACTACGCATTAGATACCTGCATAGAAATGTTATATTGTACAACAGAAAAAACAGCAATTTTTATGTTTTACATATAATTTTACAATAAAATTTAAAATTATTTAAACTATTTTAAAAACATTAACCTACATATTTAATGTCATTCATTAAATGAATGAATTATATATTTGAACAACACAAAAAAGTTGGAGCTGATAAAATACACTTGATAGGTATTTAATAATGTTCACCTATTTTTTTTTTTTTTTTTTTACCTCAACAGTTAGATTGGTAAAGTCGTCCGTGGAGTCTTTATGAAAATTCACAAAATGCAGTTCTTCATGTCATTAGTTTTCCAGGATACTGCATAAGAACTAAGTCTGCTGTATGAAGTATAACTTCAACTGAAAATTATTTGTCTAAATTTCTAACATATAGCCTCAGAATATTAGTTCAAAGGTGAATGAGTTTAAAAATACTGTACAAGAGTAGAAGTTACGCATGAAGAGATAGCTCAGTAGAATAAACACTTGCCTGGCAAGCGCAGGGTCCTGAGTTCAATCCCCAGTACTGAAAGACAAAAAAAAAAAGATAGTAGTTAGTCAAATATATTAAAATAGACACAAAGGTGATATGTATTTTTAAATAGTCTTCAGGATAGAAATAATACTTAAAATAATTTACATATAGAAAAAAAATCTCTTGAGTATAAGTAATGCTTACCAGTATAACTTTTCCCCAAAGTTTAATTTCTGAAAAAAAAATCATGTGGTAGTATTCACAGGAGAATATACAGATATAGAATGATAGAAATATCTCTTTATATGTACTAATTTCCATATATTTTCTAAGCATATGAATTAAGTGAAACTCAGTTTATAATTCGCAAAAATTAGCATAACTATACATTTATGTTTGATGAATTTTATAGGGATAATGTGTAAGAATTGTAATGTAGTTCATCAATCATAACTAATCTATAAATATTGACTATATAAAGTATAAGTATATTTTACCTATTTTAATATTTTTCTGTATAATCATAACTTCTATTTTCATGAAAAAATCCTATATATTATATTACTTTAATTAATTACTATAATTTCTAGTGCATATATTACAGTGAAAATGTACAATGCAATTACACAATCTTCCTTGGAAATTTGCATACTCTTAAGCCAAGAAAAAAATGGAATTCTTTTCCAGGTAATTTATAAAAATCTAAGAAACTTGAACCACACAATTTATTTCTAAATTCTACCTACTGAGAACTAGCAGTTAGACAAACTCTCCAAAATTTTGTTACTTCATTTTGTCATTTGAAGGATAGGTGTTTTGTAAAGAACCATAGATTTGATAATTACAAATTAATACAAATATATAAAACATAAAGTTAACTTGTAGCAAAAAAATAATTGCATAATTTATAATAGAATAATTCTTATCATTATCACAGTGTCATATAGCAACAATCATAGTTTGTAGTTTTAGTATACCTATTTCTTTTAAAGTATACCTATACTGACACAGTCTTCTTTTAGATGTGGATCTAAATGATAGTATAAAATTTAAACATAAATTATCCATATATATAGGATATAGCAATTTTCCAGATTACCTTTTTCTGATTTGTGTAATAAATTGTAGGTATTCATCATAAAAATGAGAAGGATGTTTTTGTAATGACCTACTTTTTTTTTCTGTATCATCTTAGAGGTTACCTAATCAAAATGACAAGTATATATGTGTAATTTTATATTTCTTTTATATTATTTATTCTTAACTATATGCTCATGTAACTATTAAGTGTACCTTCATTAACAAAATCAGTGGTGGTTTTTTTCTTCATTGATATCTTCTTTCCTGTGAGGATGCTTATATTTCTGATTGTTAATTTATTCTAATTATCACCTAGGTCCTTCTTTAAGCTAAAGGGTATTAGGGCTCACACTAACAGAGCCTCAATTCTAAGCAAATCTTTTGCCCTTACTATTTCTATTCCATACATTAGATTCATGTTTTTAAATTTTATCTTAGCTGTTCCATTTTTCTTGTTTCTTTGTGCAGCTGAAAATGCTGGTGCAGGTGGCATGTTCAAAGCTAGTATTTGTTATGCTGCTATTCCTCTTTCCTTCTGTAGCTCAGCTCTGTCTCTGTCTCTGTCTCTGTCTGTCTCTGTTTTTGTCTGTGTGCCTGCATGTCTCTCTCTCTCTCTCTCTCTCTCTCTCTCTCTCTCTCTCTCTCTCTCAGAATTAGGGTGCATAAAGTCTAAAACATAAAATTTCTTTTGAATGACATACATATTGTTCAATTGCTACCATTTCCCAAATTAATATTATGTCTTCAAGAATTAAGGCACTTCGATTCCCCACTTTACATTATGATCCCAAATGAAATAATTTCTTTCAAATGATTGCATAATTTACAATAGAATAATGATCAACATTATCACAGTGTCATATAGCAATAATCATAGTTTATAGTTTTAGATTTTTCTACACACTAATCATTAATCTAAGCATTTAACATTCAGCTGTGACAAAAATAGCAATAATTGGCCATGGTACATTCCCCAGAATTACCACAGTCCACCTCAGAACCTTTAATGACACCATGGTCCAGATGGCCGCTGAAACCCTATGGGCGTGCTACGTAGGCATCTGCTGGTCCTCTCCAAACCGTTAAGTCCGTTGCTCCATTCCAATGTCACTGACACCTCTGGGACAATACTAATTTTCTAGTAGAAACATTAAGTAGAAGCAATAGCTTAGTTTTCAATTATGATATAAAAATGCCTTACCATTCATTATTAAAGTTGAAGAAGATCATATTTTGTCATCCAAGGGATTTTTGTGACAAGGTACTGGATTCTCACATTATAATGTGTTTTCTTATACCAGTTAAAAACACATTATTACAAACTAAGGAGTAAATGACATCCTTAACTTTAAAAGAAGATAGGTTGTTTGTCAATCAGATTTAAATTAGAGAAACACAAGGAATAAAATACCATAGTCTGTATTTTCTCATATATATTGGGATGCTGTAGATTTTATACAAGTCCATATAATTTTATAAATTTTTTTATGTATACAAACACAATCTAGAAGCATCCTGGGATACAAGTATGTGCCTCAGAAAAGCAGGCCAAGACACGCTGAGGAAATTTAGCATAGAACATTTCTCAAAGAGTTGCAGAAAAATGCAATTTCCCAGGTGCCAGAGAAGCTTAGCTGCTGTGGAAATTTTTGATATTGGGAGTTATAAGAGTATATTGTAACTCCGAGAATTTATATGAGAATTTCACTATACTTTTATTGGAAAAGATATCTTGAAATATTTGTAGGGAATTCTTAGATGTATTTTAGGGACTATGTGTGAAGATAGTTTTCTGGAGGTTTTCCTTAAAATATTAATATAAATATTCAATCTGACAGTGTGCTTTTAAAACTTTTATTGATAGGTGAATCAGTAAAGCTTATGTGAATACTGGTACATAAATGACATTCACAGATAACTTACTGTTATTTATTGCAAAAACTTCACTATAATATGTTGTGGAAGAAGATATTGGACAATTGTTTAAGGAAAATCAAATGAAGGTAGAAGATATTTTGCCAGTGGAACAGGTAAGAATTTCACAGACTTCAGAATATAGGAGGATCTACTTCTGTGTATCTTGTTTTAAGTGTTTTAGGTGATATTGAGTCTCATTTAGCAATTTATGCTGTAACACACTTAAATATATTATTGTCTTTATACACAATGTGCATGGAAATAAGATATTTATAAACAATGCATAAAATATATTTTATATATCCTATGCCATATCTATAATATATCATGTGTTATATATAGCATTTGTACATACATAGTGTACATATGACTAATATGCAATTTTATCCTAAACTATGTCTTAGCAGTGAGAAGTTTTCAGGTTACATCTAATATTATTAATTATAAGACTTCCAGATATTTTTTAAGAATGTCTTGAAAATCTATAGGTGGAAGTATACACATTTGATAGGTGACCTACGTTAGGATCAGCTATTTAAAAAATCTGCACAATAACAATAACACTTATTTAAACTGTGTGTGCGCGCGTGTGTGTGTGTGTGTGTGTGTGTGTGTGTGTGTGTGTGTATGAAAGACAGAGAGAGGGAGCGACTGTTTTAGTGGAGCAGTCTACAGCAGGAGTCACTGATTTCAGTAATAGGTTCTCCAAAGCGAATTGTCTTTAAAATAAACATTTGCAATTTCTTGACCTTATACATTTAGCTGATGTATAAATAGAATTAAAAGTTAAAATAATGTTATGCAGATATGCATTTTGCTCTATGTAGTGCACCTGAATGTTGACACCAATTCTGTAAGGTGTTATAATGAGGATTTATAAAACAAAAAATAATATAGTGATACAAATGCAAGGAATCTGAGAATGTGACAGAAGCCAAGAAGTGAAGGTATTCAATATAAGTACTCACAATTTGGTAAAATGACAGAAAAACAACATGGCAACCTCTGTATGTGTTGTTACTGATAAAGAAACATAAAAATGCCGTGTGTGAAGGTACAGCTGATGCGTAGTGTGATGGGTGGGGTGTCTAACTAGACAGAGCAGAGGCCCATGTGCCAGTGAGGAGACAACTCAAAGTTCAGACATTTTTTTCACAATTTTTTAAAGACAGTAAAAATTAGAATTAAAACAGAAAAAAATTACATTACAGATTTTCACTTAACAAAGTAACATGAATTTCAGGTTATTTGTTGTAATACAGTGTTGTCTTCCAGCCAGTTACTCACATTAACAGATATGTGAATATAGAATTGGAAGAAGAAAGAAGTGTGTAAGAAATTAAGAAAAGAAAAAGTATAAACAATTGAAAAAGGACTCAAAGCAAATTGTTATTTGCTTCTTTCCATAGACCAGCAGAAATGTACAGTGCAGTTGTCAAAAGCTTCCTGTTTACCTATATAGATATATCTCTTTCCTTAACTCCCTTTCCTGTCCTTCTTCTCAACTCAGTAACTGTTTCCTTTTGAATAAGTTCATTCCCTTTTACCAGCGTCTACTTTACCCTTCAAATTCCACTTTTCTCTTTCAGGTTCTCACACTAAAGAGACAACCCAATGTTTGCACATGTTGGTCTGATTTATTTCACATAAGAGTGTATTTTCTAGTTGTAACCAGTTGCCCACAAAAGACTCAAATTTATCCTCTTTTATAGATGAATAATTCTCCATTGTGTAAAAACACACCATATCTTCCTTATCCATTCTTCAGTCAGTGAGCATCTGGGTTATTTTCAGGATTTAACTATAACAAATTGCACCACTATAAATATGTTTGCACATAAATCACTGTGACATGAAGTTTTCAGTTCTTTTGGGAAAACACTCTGGAGGAGAATAGCTGGATTGAGTGGGATCTCCAATCCTAGCTTTTTCAGAAAGTGCCAAGCTGATTTCCACAGTGGTTGTACCAGTCCGCCCTCCCACCGACAGTGCAGAAGGGTCCCTTTTCTCTGCAGCCTCTCCATCATTTGCTCTTGGCTCTCTTAATGTTAGCTATTTTGTCTGGGGTGAGATGGAATCTCAGTGTTGTTTCAGTTTGCATTGCTCAAATGACAATGCTGTTGATCATTTTTTAATTTATTTACTTGCAAGGCCTTCTATCTAGAACATACAAAAAATTTAAAACAAAAATCAGCCCCCCCCCAAATTCAAAGACGCAATCAAAAAATGGGCATCTGAGATGAATACACACTTCTCAGAGGAAGTTAGGATGTGTTATGAAAAAATGAGAAAGTGAAAAGATGAGAATTATAACTATAAAGAGCAATGTCCAACAAGAGGGTTGTAAACATTATAATTAGAGTACACAAAATGTTTAAGAGTATGCTGTTGATAATGGTGAAGTCTGATAACACACAGGTAAAAATAGGAAAGGGCGTGACAGACATGCAACCCAGGCAAATGTCTCAGGAAAGATAAACTGGATCTCAAGAAGGCAATGTTTAAGCAATTGGGGATTCAGGAAGTTCACTCTTAGTGAAAAGTACAGAAGTAATAAGGAATGCAAGCTAGACTTAGGTGGTGTTTTAGTCATGATAGTTTCATATTTGTGATGGCAATAATGACAATGGTAGCTTGGTGAAGATTGGTATGCTTATGATAAACTATTGAGAATGTGGAAAACAGGATTTGGTGTTCATTGATATGAGAAGAAATCAAGAGGGCCATTCAGGATTGAGGTTAAAGAAACAGAACAGATTAAATTATTTCTCTCTAAAATGTGCATGCATATGTGGAATTACTCTGAAGGGAAAGGTGAATGGTTTGTCAGCATCATTTTTGGAGGTCTGTGGACCTCAAGGTCTCATTTAAAGAGAATTACCTTTCATTAGTTGATATAACGTGTACACTATTAAAAATGCTACTAACAAAAATGTCACTAATTTCTGGTTTAATGAAAGGAACAGTTAATGTTTAATTGTTTGGTCAATCTTGTATACCTATATCTAGCACGCTAAAGAACTACTCTAAATATAAAAATGTATAATACCACAAGCCCTGTTAATTTCCTGTCATCTTGTTTGAAAATTCTGTTTCATTGTGATTGTTTTGTTTTTGTCATTTTCTCTTTAAAAAATAAAAAAAATATTATTTATAGATCCAAATTGGATTGGGTTTATTAGTGGCAGTCACTAAAAACAGAAGCAAGGTAAAGGCAAAATTTCTAAGATTTTACTCCTGAAGTTTAGCTAAATGACCATAGCCAGGAATGAGTATAATTATAACACAGAATCTACTTGTGATCTTCAATTTTGCTCCTGTTCTTCCCAATACAAGCTTCTATGAATATTTTGCTTTCTTAAAACTTGTGTCTATATGTATTTTATACTTGTTACAGGCATAGATTCTTTCAAATGTATTAAATGTGTTTTCCTTTAGGTGTATTTTTAAAAATTCATTTGTTCAATAATCCACACTCAAAAAATAGATACAATATTTCTCCATATTACCACTCACTTGACTGTATCATTTTCTCTAATTTTTGAGGCTTAGTTCATAAAAATGTCCATATATATATA
>NW_004524719.1:4519614-4537522 GCF_000260255.1 Octodon degus | reverse complement strand
TTTTTTGAACCAGGGATTGAACTCAGGCCCTTGCACTTGCCAGGGAAGTGCTTATTCCACTGAGCCATCTCCCAGGTCCCCCAAATATATTTTTGGATAATTGTTTTTGATGTAAGTAATTTATCTTACTTGAATATCTTTTAGTAGAGAAAATATTATTCTTCTTAATTTCTATGCCAGTCATCTTACTGTAAAAAACACCTTAAAGAAAATGTATTCAAAAAAAATTTAAAAGAGTCATTTTAGACCCTAATTTTGAATATTCCACCCCATAACTAATTGATTTAATTCCTTTAGGCCAGTGATAAATAATGGTAAGAGTATGTATCTTAGTTACATTCTCTTTGGGGAGAGCAGAATGACACCCATAACATAAGGGAGAAAAGAGTTGTTTTAGCTCAACCATTAGGCACTCTGGATTCTGGGAGTGTAGCTTTGCTATTTAATATTTTTCCTGCTGGGTGCTGGTTTTGCTTTGGTCTGATTTTTTACATTCCCCTTTTCTCCTTTTCAGAATCAGAATGCCTACTTGTGCAATTTGTATCTTGGGATTCACTAACAATTTTGATTTTACTGAGGTTCCTAGCTAAGAATTTGCCCTGAGTCTCAGAAGAGAATTAAGCTCGGGGTTTTGGAAACTTCGGGAACTGCTGACATGTTGGGGAAGGAATATTATGTTTTCAGTTATAAGCAAGATAGCGAGGGGAAATCATGACCTGTTTTGATTTGTGGACTAAGTGTGATTTAAGGAGGTGAATTTGGGTATCAAGTTCAAGAGACACTGGATGGGATCACCGAGTCAGCTACACCGACTTGGGATACCGCAGGGATTGGTGCGGCACTCCTCAGTTGTGTCTTGGTGGGTCAAAGTGCCAGACCATGCGGCTGTTCAAGTTCTCGGCCCTGCGCTCGCAGGTATTGCTCCCATGCTTAGCTTCCCAGCCACTGTGAAGTAAGCTTCTTTGGTGAGGCTCTGTACCAGGAAGTGTCCACAAAGTCTTCACGACACACTGGATCCTTCAAACTCATGAGGCAAATTAAACCTCTCCTCCTTTACCTTGTAAGTACCAAGTGTCATTTTCTTTTGATAGCAACACCTTGTTCCAGCACTGAAGTCCTCTGGGATTCATGTTACAGGACTATGCCCCAAATGGGGCATGTGGAGTAACAGGACGTAGTGTTTGCCCTCTTGCTTTTAACCTTGTTTCAATCTTGAGTTTGCTTTTTGTTTTCCTACTTCTCTCTTTTTGAGTGAGAAAGTTTATCCTGTGTCATTGGATATTGGGTGTATTTAAGTTGCTTTTTAATGTATAGGTAATAATTTACTTGAGTCTGACATGAGACTTTGTATTAGGATTATTAAGACTTTGGAACCTAGTACATTTTCTGTTGTACACAAGATAGAACTATGCTGTATACAACAGAAAATGGGTAGGATAGGGTAGTCCATCATGCTACGTATAATTATAACTAGCGTTTCTTTTATTTAGAGGCTAAGTATGAGTTAAAGAAATGTGTTTCGGGGACAACTTCACAAGGAGTGGAATATGAAGGTCAAACTTGATCATTAGGTTAATTGGTGTGAAAGTCACCAAGAACATTAAACATCAGGAAATTGTTCAGGCTTGATCTTATAGAATATGAGGGGTCTGCTCTCTTTACAATCTTGTCTTCTGGCTTTCTTAACTACCATGGAGTTTTTTACCACCATGACCTTCCTACCACCATGACCTTTCTGTCATGATCTTCCTGCCTTTCAGCCAGCTAATCATGGACTTAACACTGAGCACACGAGCCAAACTAAACCTATCCTTTAAGCAGAGCATGTTCAGCATTTTGTTGGGGGAAAGTGGACCAATAAAATGACACTTCAGTATTGTTTTAACTCTTGTTTGGGAACTGGTAGCCACCAAATCTGTGCAATGCATTTGAATTCATTCTGTCTCTATTAAATTATATTTACTGTTCATAAATTAATGTACTGTTCACAGCACTTAACTTTGTTTTCTGCCTACCTTTTTCCTGATCTTGATGAATTCTGAGCAGGATTTGACATTTTTAAAACTTCACTCATATACATATCCTGAAAATAATTTACCTGAAAAAAATTAATTTGAACTGTCCCTTGGTTCAGAATCATTAATGTGTGAGATTTTTTTCAAAATTTCAAAAGTATATATGAACTAAAAATTTTTAAAGACTAAGTTAATATATAGAAACTGGATTGCCTTGGATATTCTTAAAGCTGTATTTTCAGTCCTGGTGTCTCCTCCTATAATCAAGTTATTAAGCAGGTTAAAACAATGGAACTAGCCTGATACATTAATTAGTTTTAGAAAATAAATTGCTATGATCTTGTAACAAAATTTACTGTTTTGCTTTTGACACACAAACATAAAATGATGAAAGATGGACGACTTGAAAATGTTACTGATGGAAAGCTATAATTTCAGAGATCATTTCTATACTATGTTAAGATGTTACTGATGGATAAACACTTACTTGCGCATTCCATGGTTGATAATGCCTCATAATTGTGATAGCACCATTACTGAGTACTCATAGTACACAGAACTAACACAGGAATGTGGCATTCCTTACATGTGTGCCTCTAATTGCAAAAGTTGTTTCCTCACACACATACTTCCTCAGTAATTATTCTTTCGTAGCTCATTTATGCAGGTATTGCAGAATATAATATATCATGTTAAAGGTCTAGTCATTACCTTGATACATGAGATTCATTTTACTGGTAAGAGAGGCATAGCTGTTGCAGCAATTTTAATCAAATACATAATTTAAGCAAGCATGTAAGAACATTTTTCTATGCATTAATGTCCTTCTATAATTATACTTCTATGTATTTTACCTAATAACCTGAACAAAGAAAAAAAGACAGCTTTCTTGCTCAGAAAGGCAGTGAAACTAAGACGCAATATGCCAAGTAAATATTTTTTGTGTTACAAAGGTGAATAATGAAATGTGTAGGCTATGAAATCTATAGCAATTATCCAATATGCCAAAAGTAAGAACTGAAAAGAGACCAAATTTTTTTTATCTTATTAAGTGTTTACAGTATCTAGATAGGTTAAATTGGATTTATAGAAATTATTGCTCTGAAATTCCATAACAATAAAATCAAACACTGAGATTACCAAGTTAAAAAAGTTATGCGATTACAAATGTTATTCAATCGAAAAATCGCATAGTTTATGTGTTATATATTTGTAATTAGAAAATACGTATAATATTATGATTACTGATTGAGAAGTTCTGAGGGTGATTAATATCTTGGATATTATATACAACTACACTTGTGAGGACTGCTTCTATGAGGGCAGGCCAGATAGCTTGGCAGACTAAAGCACCTGCTTAGGTAGAGCACAGCACCTAGGGCTCAATTGCCCGCGTGCTGTACTGGCCCTGCACACGGGGCTTGCTGAGACAGTGACTGAGACTGGGCATGGTGGCGTGTGCCATAATCCCAGCACTTGGGAGGCTGAAAACCGGAGAATCATTATGAGTCCGATTTACATAGAGAGACCCTGTAGACCCTGTAGACCCTGCCCTAAATTCATACAAAAAAGAAAGATTGCTTTTATAACTTGTTTCAAGAACATCGTGATTCCTGTTATTTTGAAATTTCTTTAATCTTGCAATTCCCCATAAGTATGTACTTTAAAAGAACATATCAACTAGATATCTTTAGTATGCAAAGAAAATACGGAAAATAAGATAGCCAAATATATCTTTCTGTGCTGTGTTTAATTGTAAAATTACTTTTATATTGACAATCATTTTTTAAATGAAAAGATGGGGCTGGAGAGATAGCTCAGTGGTCTAAGCAATCTGCATGGCAAGAGCAAGGGCCTGAGTTTGATGTCCAGTATCAGACAGTGCAGTGCAGCACTCCAGAGGCTCTGTGCAGCCCCGAAAACAGCAATCCCAGCGCTGGGGAGGCTGACACGCAAGGATCACTACAAGCTGGAACTGGATAGCGAGATCCTGTATCAAATAAATAAATAGATAAACGTAAAAAATTAAATGAACAGATGATATTTAAAGTCCTCACACTAAATTGCCACAAACTCAGTAAACTTAGTAGAGGATTCTTCCACGCTTTTAGCAGCTGCAAATAGCATAGCTCTATGTTATCAGGCTTGGCTTCCTTGGGTTCCACAGAAGGATGCATTCCATAAACCCTTCTCTAATTTTGGCCCTGAATTCTGCGGCTAAATCACATTTGTAATAATTGTCATCGTTTCTTCTTTATTGAAGAATTGATAGCTGAGTTATTCTTCAAATAAATTTCCTATCTTTAATACTAACAATGTTACCTTTTCTTTTTTTCAGTATTATGTTTTCTTTTTTCTTTTTTTTTCAATCTACCAATATTTCTTCCACTATAACTTGCACTAAAAATTTTACAGTCTCCAGTAATTGTGTGTCCACATAATTAGGAAAAGATTTGTGCACTTCTAGAACAATCCTTTCTCTAGTACTGAATCACTCTACTAATCTGTCAAACAGAAATACCTCTGCCTGTACCTATAATCCTAGCTGAGCATGCTCTTCCAGTGGTGAATTTCCTGATTTTAGCATCCTTCATTCTCTTGATAAGACAAGGAGCCCCAAATCTTCATGTTCTGATTTCTTTCTTCATAACAATAAAATCCTGGATTTGTTTTCTAACCCCCAAGGAATACAGAAAAAACAGAGGGCATTTTCAACACGTTCTTTGGAAAGTATCAGCTAAACATGTATATGAATCCCCTATAAATCTTGCTTTCCATCCAATAGTAGAGCACAAACTATTAAGATTTTCTTGCTATTATATCAATTGCATCATTCCATTTAGTTTTAAAATAATATGTTCTTATGTTCTTCTAACTTGATCAGGTACATCTTTCACGGTCATTCTTCATACTGACATCTATTTATGATGTCATTGTTCTTCCTGTGGTTTTTAGTTCCTTATGAGTCTTCATCAGAATTTTCATTGTGTCTGTGTTTCTACAACTCATATCTTCAATATAATCTGAGATTATTTTTTATTAATTTTATTGAGAAACAAATAGCAATGAGACAGTCTCAAAAGATGTCAGTAGGGCAGTTACAATAATTAATACATTGCATATTGTTGCCTTTGTAGTGGTTATTCATAGTACAGGATGCAGACATGATATCCTGTCCACAAACACTATTAGAACAAATATTTCTATTCATTGAACTAAGAGAAAGTAGCTGTATATATGTCCTATTTTGTATATACAGATACAAAGTGGTCCTTCATTTGTATCCCCTTTTTTTTTTTAGCTTTGTCAGAGATGGGCATTCCTTTGGCATTTAAATATTGTAAGTGAGTGAATTCAGCAAAATAATCCAATATACTTCAGTAGTCCATAATAGTAGTGGTTTATCCATAGGACTGGCAATGTCAGAAGTTGTTGACTGAGATTATTTTTTAATCCTGGCAGCCTCTACTCATTTTCCAAACACATACTAAATTCTGCATTTACAAATACACTTAGATCTCCAAACTCATGGTTTCAAACAACCAAAGATCTAAAGTATAGCTAAGTTCATGGAGCTTGTGTGTGCTGAAAATGTACAGAATTTCATTGGCATCATTCTTTAAATAAAATATGATAGTCTTAAGGTATGTAATAGGGAACGTAGCTCATCAGCATAAGCACCTACCTTGCAAGAGCAAGAAACTCTGTTGACAAGTAGCTGAGACAACCCTGATATTCTTGACGTGCAGATCTGTGACTCCCATATTAGCCCCCACCTAATTGTGCTGTTTCCCTCTGTGCTTCCATGTGTCTTCTCATGGATCCCTTACAAGGATTCTTTCATTGGATGCAGGCAGACTAATCAAGAATTATCTCATCTCAGGATTTTACATTAATTAGATATGCAATGTTTTCAGATTATGTCACCCTCACAGATACTGGGAAACAGAACTTGGAAACATTTATGTCAATATTCAGTTTTCTGTATTATTATTAACTTCTTAAGTTTGAAAGTTAAATGAAATATATAGCATTTGTCAAGCAATACAATATTCCTTAATGAATGATATCATTGACTCTCAGTAGTATAGTCAAATATCTCTAAAATAAATTGTTGAAAGAATAAAACATGAAAGATTAAATACTGTAGAATATAATTTACTGGTGTCAGAGAATAACAAAATTCATGGTATAAAAAATAAAACTTAACCAAAATTCCCAGAAAGATATCACTGACAAATGGCTGTTTTCTGGTAAGTTGACTATAAAGAATAGATTCAACAGAGTTTATATATAATGGTGATATATATGTTGTTACTAAGAAGAATAATTCTAAGTTTTAGAAATTATGAAGCAGTTATTAATAAGCTTATAAATTTCAAAGTACAGCTGTGCTATTGAAAAAAATTGTGTGCACTCACAAAAAATGTTTGCAGTGGTGTATAGTGATGAGTAAAACTGAATTGTCCCAATTTTAAAATAAAACCCTTTTTATTTTATAGCTTGTTTGACCAAACTTGTATTTCTGATTAGGTTTAACTATAAATACCAAGGATGATAGATAAGTAGTTTCACGAATGTGATTTTATTTCTCCTTTATTCTCATGTGTGGAGGTTAGGTACTGCCTGAGGCAATGGTCCATAAAGCACGACATCTGCTTCAGCACAGGGAGACTCCATTCTTAGCTTCTCTCGCCTCCTATTCACTCATTCCAATATCATCATCTGATTTTTGTTTCATTTGTCAAAGAATGAGATTGAAGGATGGGAGAAAGTGGCCTGTCGACTAGGATTTGCTAAACGTCCCTGGAAAATGCATGTATCACTCTACTTATATCTCCATTTTGAGATATTTTTCAAATAAATAACTAAGGGAATCTAAAATATCTACTTTATGGACAGCAAATATCTGAGGGTCTGATAACATTAAAAACAAACATACAAACAAACAAACAACAACAACAGCTAGGGGCCGGCCAAGTAGCTCAGCGGATTAAAGTGTCTGCTTAGGCAGACACAGGGGCCATATCGGCCCTGCTCCTGGGGCCCTAAGACAGCAATTGAGACTGAGCATGGTGGCGCGTGCCTGTAATCCCAGCACTTGGGAGTAAACAGGGCCATCACTATGAGTCCGATCTACCCGGTGAGACTCTGTACACTCTGTCTGAAAACAAACAAACAAACAACAACAAAGAAAACCCAGCTGATGCTTCCTCCAGTACCTATGACTTTAAAATAAAACAATTAGATATATTTCCCATATTAAAAATTACTCCTATAGGGAAAAATCATATCATCCCAGTCAATGAATTTATTTCACTCAAAATTCAAATATTTACATGATAATCACATGCTTCCATCTGACCCAGATGTACCTCCTAATTGTAGCCTAAACTAATGAACAAAGATAGCAAGTAATTTTTATGGAACACACAATGAAAACTAAGAAGCAGCAGCACCAGCAAACCAAGTTCATGAGCGTCACTGCATGGTCCCGCAAGGAGGTAGCACAGGGGTATCTAGTTGCTAGAAAGGCTGGAAAGTATATCACTGTACTTCTCAAATATGCTAATGAGGATTGGATCAGAGCTTTCTGGTTAGGAAAGAATAAGTCCAGGATTCGGTGCACAGCTGATTAAAACAAGAGCCTTTTGTTCATTTTTTTTAGGACAGTAAAGTTCTTGTATTATAGGGTCACTAAAAGACCAGTAGAGTTTCAATAATTTGTGTCAGCTATAATGATAGTGATAAAACACAGCAGTCAATTTTAATCTCTTCTATGCAAGTACTTCTCTAATTTGAGAATTTTACTTTTCTCCTATGAATTAAAATTCAATTTATGTGTTCCTAACAAATCAGTACAATTATATTGGGGTAATGAGTCAGCCATTGCAAAACCTGCATGCAGAAAAAATAGAATAGAAACACAAGGCAGTCATTGGTCTAGGAAGGAATTAAAGGTTTCTTGCACTGGCAGTGCAGGTCATTTCTGCTAGACCATCTGTTAGTGGCTGGATTTGGTCTCTGGCAAGAGGACATTTTTCATTGTCCTCTCTGGCCTCTGAATCCTTCTTTCTGGAAGGTTTATTTTTGCCCATTATGTGCTCTGTCCACATGTGAAGTTGGCAGTGAAGCAAGGTGTCCTTTTCAAAGATGGAAAGGCTTTAAAATGACACTTTATTGATAGAGGTTTGTCGGTCTACAGATTATTTGGGAAAATGTAGACAAGACTTGGAATGTTTTACTTTTTTAGTTTTCAAAATACAAATGTAAAAAGAACAAAAGGACAAATGATAGGATAATCCTTAAATACATCTGTTTTTTCATGTCTTTAGGGGGAAAATACACTTGTTAAATTTAAAACTGTAAAGAGTTTAAGATGTTACCAACCTTAGATAGATAGATAGATAGATAGATAGATAGATAGATAGATAGATAGACAGACAGACAGACAGACAGATAAATAGATAGACAGACAGACAGAGAGAGCGATGGATGGATGGATTTTTAGTTCACTAAATGGCTAAGAATTTCAGATGCACAGAAAGACAGATACAGATATAAATTTAAATATAAGTTTGATAGGGCCATAGATATAAAGAGACACACACAAATGCATTAACATAAATACTAGATATTTGTAAAGGAAAAGAATATTTTTAATTGGTATTGTGCCTGTTTCCCTTTACCCAAGTCACTTATGATGCTATTTATGGAGATAAATATCTGTCAGCTATTTCCAGAATATTCTACACCACGATAGAAGAATTTAAGAATTCTGAAGATACATAGGTAGTGATAAATCTACCTGTATGCAGTTGAAAGAAGATTTACACTTTCTATTTAGGAATAAAAGAAGAAATTGTATCCACAGTATTAGAAACACATTATGGGGATAAAAGAGGCTTTATTATAAATTAATGAGGAACTGACCACTCTGGCTAATGGAGACGAAAGACTTTGTATCTACCAGCCACAGAATCCAAAGAAGCAAGGCGAAGGATGGTAATTTCATTGCTCCAGTGGTCCAGCATGTGACAGAAACACCAAGACATCTGTGGAGGTTTGCCTTGCAACAGCATCAATCACTGTATAAAATGAATGGTTTAAATTCAACTTCAAGTCACATAGTCAGATACCTGTCAAATCCATATCTTTCCTAATTATTGTTGTAGCTAATTGAAAATATTGTTAGCAGGAGGAATAAGTGTTAATCAGTAATTCATATCGTGTATTTTACCCACAGTTGTATCCAGTGTTTGGTCGGTGTTTCATAATGGCAGATTCTGGAGAAATGCCAGAGGCACATATTCATCTTTGCTAAGACTCTGATCAAGGAGCCAGTGCTTAGAGTCAGTGCTCAGGGAGGGACTAAAGCACTTGCCTTTCAACCCAATATCAAGCCCTATTACTGGCTTGCTGGTAAAGAAAACATGTAAGTGCACTCAGAGAAGGACTTCAATAATATAATACTATTCCTCTTCCTCTGAGAAAGTAACTATCTGTATACTCAATAATTTGCTTTATTTATATTTTCCTGAGGGTGTCAAGGGTAACTAGTGCAGATTACAATTTTCTTACAAGCCTTATAAGTCTGGAGCCAAGAATTCCAAGGTTGAGTTGTCAGCAGGGTTGATTTCTTCTGCTCTATCTCTCTGTGTTTTGTCAAATGCCATCTCTTGCTGTCCACACATTTTCTTCCTAGGCTGTGAGATTGTCTTAATTTCCTCTGTTCGTAATGACATTAATTGTGTGGTTAAGAATCGCTATAATAATCATATTTTAACTAGTGCCCTTGCCAAGCACCCTATCTCTAAATATGGCCATATTATGAGGTATTGGATATTGGGATTTCAACATCTGATTTCAAAGAAACACAGCTCCAAAAGCAGCCATTTATAAATCCCTAAATTGCAACTTCAGCAGCACCTGACCTGCCTTATGAGGGAAGCGAGAAGAGAGCACTGCCATAGCTTTTATGGTGTTATAAGGTCGCAGTGTCCCCGGCTACAGTATGAGTCCTCGCCATCTGCTGCTGGACCCCTTCCGTTAAGCCCGTGGCACGCGTCTTGTAACTTGCAGCAACAGAGCCCAAATGTGAAAAGAAAAAATCTCCCGTATATGTTGGGATTCATTTTAAACGTAAATGCCAGAGGCACTCAAAATGTTGTAAATAAGGCATGCAAGTTGTAATTAAAAGTTGATTAATGGTGACATTTTGGCTTCTCAACTACCTTGGCTCAATGCTTCCAGTGTGGCACGAAACCTTTCAATGTGCGTTTTCTACAAGGGGATTGAGTTTCTCCAGTTGACATTATTTGTGCAACCCATCACTGAAAAAGTTTCAAGGAGAATAGAGACAATTACAATTATTTTTTCAGAGCTCCCCTAGAATCTGCTACACTGTTATACTTTTATTTCATTGGCTCCCTCAGGTTCACAGGAAGCAGGGAAGAGTTTCTTCCTTAGAGTGGCCCAATGCCCATCCTCAGATGGGGAGGGTGCATATTGATGCTGGAAGATACGAGGTTGTGGTATAAGAGAAGTTACAGACAGAAAAGTGTGTATACTTGAAAATTAAGAGTAAAACAATGAGTATTTTAATGTGACATTGATCCAAAATGCATTCTAGGTAATTAATGGAAAGGCTTATTTCAATTAATCTGAAAGGGCAGTGGCTAAGAGTTACTTCAAAGTCTATGGTGGACAACATGTGTAATCATGGTAGAGGTCTTCAAGTTGATTTCCATGGTCTTTTTTGCCCAATAACAATGAGCTCTCTTTTAAGCTTCCATTGTCTCTTTGGACACAAGAACTAGTGAACAGAAAAATTATTCATTCTTTGTAAATATTAATATATTTCTTTTATTTCTAGTTATATTTTGAAATAGGTTTTTTAGGAAATATTTCAGCAAGTTGACAAACAGCAATTAGTTTTCAATTTAACAAATTCATGAAAATGCATAAGCTACTAATGAGCAGTGTAAAACAAAGAGTCTATCATCATTGATTTTTCACTTCTGTGACGCTGATGTTAGGAATAGATGAAGCACTTCAGGGAGGAAACCAAATCAAGCTTGGATAGGAGGTTAAGAATGAGGTCCAAAAGAATAGAGCTGCGAAGCAATGACAGCCAAAACACAAGTCTTCACTGTTTTTTTCTTCTTGATCTTAATCTTAAATCTGAATCTGAATCTGAATTTTAATCTTAACCTGATATTTCCACATCATTTTCATACTATTTGAAATACTGAAATCCTCCGGAGAAATGCTTCTCTATCCTTTCTTCTATATTTACAACCCTTTAATGGGATGCCTCAGAAATTCTCAAATCTCTAAACACCATCTATATATCAGTGTTTCCCACATTTACTTCTTTGAGTCTGGCATTTCTACACACCTTTGAATCCATTCATGAAACTTGCTTCATGAAATTCCTATTTAAATGTGCCAGAAGCATCAAAATAGTAATATAATTAAAAGAAAAAAATGTTATTAATTCCCCAAAACAAAAATATCTTTTTTTTCTCTGTTGTCTAAATGTAAGATTTCAGAAAAGTAAACCTGTTGTGAGTGCAAGTGTGGAAGGATTTTATTAGGCTGTATTAGCTTCATGTGCCTGTTATGACAAATGACCTCATTTGGTAGTTTTAAAACAGAAGCAATTTATATCCTTGACTTTGAATGAATCCTCTGAATAGATTTATAATTCATAAATTTGTGATTCCAAATTCAGTGTAACGTTTTCCCACCATATCCTGGGCCTTCTCAGCAACACACAGCTTTCCAGTGATGAATTTTCTAATTTTAAAATGTTTTATTTTGCAATTTGGACAGCTTAAAACTTCCCAAATTATCCAATGCTAGTTATAAATACTGTTTTGGCTCAGATCTGTGTCACACTTTTTTCAATTTTTGTTTTATGTTAATTACTTTTATTGCATATTGTGTTCTCATTCTTTTTTCTTCTTTTACATGTGTTAATAGGTAGCAAAGAAAAGTTAGTTGGCACATTTAACACGGCTCAGTAATCCTTTCTGTTGAAATTTATCATGAGTTTGACCTTGTTTCTAGTAGATCATAAATTAGCCAAACTCCTGGCCTCTGTGACAAGGATTGTCCTTTTGGATTTTTTTGTTTTTTGTTTTCATTGAACTTGGAATTGAACTCAGGCCCTTGTGCTTGCCAGGCAAGCACTTATTCTACTGAGCTATCTCCCCAGCCCAACAAGGATTGTCTTTGCTCTACTTTCCTAATTTATGTTCTTCATTCCTTACTTAGGCCCCTTCCACTGGAGATGTAACATTCATATGCATATTAATATCCTACATACAATATCCTTTTCTCTTTAGGGACTTAGATATTTCCTTTAATCTCTCATCAGTGTTGGTTTTGGAATTCATATGTCTACTGCTAGGCATATGTAAAGCAATCTAGGCATTTTCTATCTTAATTTTCCAAGTTCTTCCAGCCTGTAACTATTCCCACCTCCCATGCCACATTCTTATTTTCAGTTGTCTATTGTAGAATTGTCTAGTATCAGAATCTGCATTAATGTCCTATGAATGTTGAAAGCTGTCATCTGTGCTGTGGGTTTGAGGGCCTTGATTGTCCAAGGACTAACAGATGTTTCTGTAGTTGCTGGGATGTCCTTGCTACTGTATTCTTTACTTGGTGCATGCTTGCGTTTAATCTCTATCTTATAAACTCTGTGTCTTGCTCTGGTAAGGACACATCACTGGAGTTTTTACACTCACTCAGATATTCCAAGATGATCTCATAATCTCAAGACTATCTTTGTTAAATGTGCCAGCACTCTGTTTCCTTAGGAAGGCAGCATGCGTGGACTCTTCTATTCAGACAAGAAGTTATCACAAGGGGGCCACCAAGCTTCCCAGTACATGCAGGAAGTATCTGTGTGCCAGGCAACAGAGAGGCCACCTGGTGGTTGGTGACTGTGGTCTCACCACAGGTGAAGTCTCTGGAAGGATGGGAGTGTTGGACAACTTTGAGTGAAAACTATGTAAATGACAGTAAACATTTCCACAAAATCACTATAAATTTGTTGTTCTAGTTCATGACATCAGCATCATTTTTTAAAAATGTTTAGGTTTTTCTGAGCTCATGTTTGTAGTACATCATCATACCATTCATGCAGGGAGCTGAGGCACATACATAGCACCTCTGAATTCCTTTCCATCCCCTTCCCCTCCCTCTTCCTACCAACACGCTGTCCCCTTCTCTTTCCCAAAAGATCAGTCCTTCTCATATTGTGCTGGAATGAAGGGCAGGCATGTAACTTTTCCTTTTTCCTGTAATCCATGCTATACACTGCATGCCTTAATGCTCTGCGCACATTCAAAACTCCTTTATTTATGAAACCCTTCTCAGCTCTCATTTTTGATGGGCTGAGTTATAAAGTTGTAAAGAGACTAATAACTTTAAGTATTTAATAACACGTAAATAGTGCTATACTGTTACAGATATCATTGATCTTAACCATCAAAATTTATCTTCATTTTACATAACAGAAGATTGAGATAAAGTCAGAAACAATGCAAAAATAGTTGAGAATTAATAACACTGATTGAAGGTAATTAATGTGATGGTAGTTAGCTCAGGGTTTTGCATTGAGCTACATTTCCAGCCCTTTTAAATTTCATTTTTTTCTTACTTTGGGACAAAGTCTTACTAAGCTGAATAAGGTGGGTTTAAAATTGTGACCCATTTTCCTGAGCCCCATGCTGGGATTAGAGGTTTGCACCATCATACCAGCTAAATGTCAAACTGTCCTACTCCTCAAGGGCTGTAGGCTGGATAGGAGTGTTACAAATGATTTCCCACTTGTATTAGAGTGAAATTAACCAGCACAGTTTTGAATTGCTCAGTATATCAGAAGTCACCCTGTGTCCAGTCAGGATGCTAGAAAATAAATCAGAAAAGACTTGGTCCTTTTCGTGCAGCCGTTTCCCACATGGCTCTTGAACAACTCTCTTTTGTAGTCCTGAAGCAAACTGAATAAATGAGAACATGAAGAAGCCTAAAATGCCAGTCCAATGTGCCCCTATGTGGAAGCGTGAAGAGCTCTTCCCACCCGTTGCTGCCTAGACTTATGCACTCCTGGGCCTTTTCAGGACCTTCATTGTTGCTGCTTGACTCCCCAGTTTTCAGATTTAATTCTTTATGACTTTAGTAGTCACAGTTTTAGTTTTAGAGAAGAAAATGGCAGATAAGTAAAAGGCGATTCTTTTTCCATTAATATGTTTTTGCTATGCAGACTTACTTTTTCTCATAGAGTCAGTTTTGTAGGATTAGTTTTATTGACCATGATATTATGAGATAAATGTCTTTTGTGAGTTCTTCGGTTGGAGCTATGTCAGGAAAAACCTGAAATTTTTGTTTTTGTTTTTCTTTTAATTTTATTCTTAGCAAAAAGTACACTAAATGAGATATTGAGTGGATTTTTAACTAACTTTATATATTTACTAGTTCAGCATATATTCAGAAAATATCTTAATTTGGGGCATAAAAACAAAATTGATATATTCTGTTACAGAAGTAATGAGAAACATGTCTGAGGAAGTATCAAAACAATCTAAACACAACTGGATAAGCTATGTTTTGATGAAACTAAAAGGTATGTCTGCAGTCAGGTGCTATTTTTAGTACATACTTATATAGTGAGTAAGTAAATTAACTAAGTTAATAGGAGTCAAGTTATCTTTTTATTTCATGTTATGTTTGGTTTGAGAACAATCACTTCCCACCACATGAAATGCCCTTCTCAAACTTTGCTACTCATTAATTCAGGACTCATTGTGAATGTCCCCACTACTGGGAACCACGCTGGCATCTAACAGCCTTACATGGCTCTGTTGTGGGTAGAGCTGCCGTGCTGTTGCAGCTCTACCGTAGAGAGGCGTCCTCTTTTCCTAGCTCTATCCTGACTGTAGCACTTGTTAACTAGCTCAACTATAGAATTCAGCAGCACTCCAATCAAAGAAAGTCTAATGAAAATTGATCTCTTTGCTAACTTGACTGAAGTTTTTTTTTGAAATGAACATTTCAGCTAGAGCCTTGAAGTTAAGACATTATGGATGCTATTTTTAATTTGTCGAGGCTTTGGATATACTTATATTTAAGAGTGTGCATTAAAAAGTGCTATGCTGGAATGATTTATATGGAGCTTCATGGGATCCTTTTCATGTTATTTTGCCTTGTGTTCATGCCCACACTATTCTGTTGCCCAATGTTAATACATTAACTAATCAACCAGTTGCTTCCCCAAACCTGCATGATACGGTTTTAAAAATAGGTGAAGTATATGTAAATTGAAAAGCAATAGTATATATGATGTTTAACTTTACTTAACTAGTTTATAATTTCTTATAAAAGACACAAGGATTGTAGTATATTTTCTCTTATACTGTAATTTGAAGTAAACTCTTATATTATAGAAAATCTAGCTATACACTTTTGTATTACCTAAGCAGAAAGTATGAAAGGCCTGTATAATTAATGTCCCCAAAAAGCTATAGTATCTATGAATTTATACTATGCATTGATCTAAGAATGTTTAACATATTGTAATATTATTTAGAATATTTAAAATATTCAAGTCTGACAAAAATATTTTATGTAGTTTTTAACATGTTTTTATAAAAATAGAACTGAAGTCTATATTCCTCCCTACAATTTGTTTGCACAAGATAATGCACTTGCATTATCTGGCATGTTAAGAAAAATTCCCCTGTAATTAAACTGAACTGAAGATCACAGCATAGTGTTTACTTATGTTAAGTAAGAGTAGAGTACTCATTCTTCAAGGTAAAGACATAACTAAACGTAATTGGTATCTACAGAAAGCTTCACATACACAACCTACTTTAAATCAGCTTGTCCTTATCCCATAAGACCTTATTTATAACCTAAGTAAAATGAAATGAAGAAAAGCTGGTATTGTTAAGGTCATATTAATCTATAATAAATTAGATTTTAATGTGCTAAATATTAAGTCTACCCCAAAAGCTCATCACTTTTCATTTTATGTGCTCAGGTAAATGAGTCTGAGAGACAGATAGCCACACAGGAAGACATCACTCTTGAATGCCCAAATGTAACATAAAGGAAGTGGACATTAGTTGGAGCTTACAGTAATCTCAGAGGATCTTTATAGGTATTGGCTGGCTATAAATTGACAAAGAACCTTGTTTGCCCTCAGCTGTCAAGAACCATAAGAAAAAAATGTTTCAAATGTTTTGAAAAACTTTAATGGATGGTCATTTCTTTAAACTCCACTTGTGGTATATTACTTCTATTACTTCCTTCTTTTGGAAGCCTTAAAAGAAGTAAGTATAAGCCTTTGAACTATAGATTTTTCAGTGCAATTCAATACTCTTTCCATAATTTCAAATATTTGTCATATTACCATTGAAAATTATCTGAAAATTTATACTTAAGGCATTTAAGTTCACTTTTATACCCCCTTCTAAAAGGCTTTGACTTTTAGGTGATGATAGTAGGCAGTAGTAAAGATACTATTACTGCTTTATATAATACATTAAAATGCTTCGATCAGATTCATTAAATTACATCTACAAAAGAACATAGTATCTAAAAAATCATGAATGAAGGTAGAAAAATATCCTTTTTTCATTCATCTTGAAATTTTAATCTTGGTCAATATCTTTATATGTTTTCCTTTAAATATTTATTTTTTTAATTTTTATTAGTACAGTACATGTTTGCAGTACATTATGACTATATTCATTATCAGGAATTGGTACATGTACATAACACATTTTAATTTATTCCCCATTCTATCTCCCCACCCCTGTGCCAGCATCAGATTCATGTATTTATCTTATAAGTCTTTATAAAGGTTTTTATCATACATGTTGAAAGGGACATTCAATATAATAAAAGGGAAAGAAACTGAATGTAAGGAATAAGCAACTGAGATGAGGGAAAGGAGAACAGATAGGAAAAAAAGGAAGAGAAAATGTCATGTAAGTATATAAACAGGAAAGCTAAGATGGTTGTACTACTAATTTCTATTAGTTTTTTTGAAGGTGGCACTTAATGCTTAAAAGTTGGTGGGGTTTTGCTGTTTTGTTTTTGTTTTTGTTTTTGTTTTTGTTTTTGACAGAACCAGGGATTGAACTCAGGCTCTTGCGCCTGCCAGGGAAGCACTTAATCCACTGAGCCATCTCCCCGGCCCCCAAAATTTTTACTTTGATGAAGTTTGCATGCTAGTATCTATAAGCTGAGCAACTGCATTGAAAACAGCAATGTGTAATGCAATCACTCCTGCTGACTACCCTTCATCTTCTGTTCGTTTGTTGCTGTTGTTTGTTTTCTCTTAAAAATATATATTTTTTCTAAGGTTTTATCTATTATTTTTATACATTAAGAAAAAAGAAAATAAAAAGAACAAAGAAAAATTGCACGGTTTATGGAGTTTCATCCTTTATGGAAAGGAAGAGTTACTTTCTTATGTATTTTATACAGACTCTGAAGGGTCTCACTATGCAGCTCAGACTCCTAGTGATCTTTCTGTTTTCAGCCTCTCAAGCACTGGGATTACAGATGTGCACCACCGTGCCCAGTCTCAGTCTCTGTCTCTGTGAGCCTCCGGAGCAGGGCCAGCACAGCATGCCAGAGACGGAACCCTGGCTACTGTGTTCTGCCTAAGCAGGAGCGTTTATCAGCTGAGCAGTCTGGCTGGCCCTGAGTTACTGTTTTAATTGTGTGATCAGTCCGGTAGGCCTATATCTGGAGGTCTGAGCAGCAAAGGTTATGACAGCAATATGGAAAATAACAACCATTGCTAATTTTCTATTCAATTTGAAATTCTGTACCATTTTTGTTGTTTTATGTTGCATATATATATA
>NW_004524719.1:4517850-4518859 GCF_000260255.1 Octodon degus | reverse complement strand
AAAAAAAAAAAAAAAAAGAAAAGAAAGGAAAACATGACATTAACTTTACCTATGAGAAGATGATTTTCTATTGCATACACTTTTTATAGTATACCATACAAATTAAGACACAGCTCATTTGGAGAGAAACTGAAATTCCCTGTGTGTTCTAGAATACCACTTGCAAAGTGCTGTTAACATCCTCAAATCCTGCAACAATAAATTCGCTCAGCTACCTCCAGCTTTTAGATTTCAAATGTCAATCATATTTAAGGATACAAGACTTACTTTTGTAAGGAAAAAAATCCTGTCTTCAGCATTGTTACTTATTTCTTCAAGTAGCAGAAGAGTGGAAAGGTATTTGTAGGTTTTGGCTTCAGGAGCCATCATTTAGGCTGCTACTGTCAGGCTAGCCACTAGAAGGCCTTAGGTAGAGTTTATCCAAAGATAAAACCTTTGAATGTCTGCGCAAAGGTGGAGATTAGGTTTAGAAGTGCATGGTGTGGAATAAGTTATTAGACTTGTAAATTATTTAATTGGATCAGATCATGTATTACAAGAACTAGTTTTTCTTTAAGCAAGACAACCACAGTATATTTTTAAATTGGCTTGAGAACTGCTTAACATGAGGATGAGGAATCACGTTAGTGTGAGTGACCCATCCTCTCCTTTTAAAAATTCCTCCCCACAAGCTTGAAGATGGAGCATTATTGTGTTGAAACATGAAGGACTAACTCCACTCTCTGGAGCTCCTGTGGACCATGTGATAAGCTTCTGAGGTAGTTTGTCAATATTCACGTTATTTTCTTTATTTTATGAGATGATCAGTTGCTGTATCATCTAATGGACTAGAAATTACAAAAAAGTATTGACTTCCTTTGAAATCAATTTTTTCAGCACTTCAACTTTCACTTGCACTTCACTTGCAAGACAGGAGCTAAGAAAAATTAAACACAAGTAACACTTCATTGGTCAATTCAAAGAGCCTTTAACAGATGGCTTGGAGATGCTAAAGGCATAAGGATACATA
>NW_004524719.1:4515742-4517750 GCF_000260255.1 Octodon degus | reverse complement strand
TCTATCTATCTATCTATCTATCTATCTATCTATCTATCTATCTATATTCTTCTCTAGTCTTCTCTAAGGTAGCATGTACTCTACCTTGTCTGGAAGGAATTGCAATAACTGTTTTGAAACATTGCCTACCTGACCTCATAAGCATTTCTGTTTCTGAATTTAATAGTATTACTAAGGGCCAGCGAGATAGCTCAGTGGACTAAGTGCCTGCTTAGAATGTACAGCGATCATAGTTTGATCCCTGGCACCACCTGCTGCACTGGCCTCAGCCCCAGTACTGAGCTGGTCACCGAGACCCGGTGTGGTGGCGCATGCCTATAATCTCATTTCTGCAGAGGCTGAAAATGGGAGGATCACTATGAATCCGAGCTACGCAGTGAGAACCTGTACCGAATACATTTAAAGAAAAATATTGCTGGCCCTAATTCGTATATTTTCTGAAATATAGTATAAGATAGTCTATACCTATTATAGAACATGAGTAAAACTTTTAGAAACAGAGATAGGAATTGCCAAATATTTCTTTAATGGTCCATGTGTGTAAACTTAAATACAGACTATTTTTGTTGTGTAAAAACAATAGTACCTAAGAAGCTATCATCTCTTCCTCCACTGTCCTTGTGTCATTCTATTTGGTTTTGTTTTTTCCAAAGAGGGACCAAAACAAATTCTAAGTTATACTGAGAAAGCCATCACTCTAAAAACAGTTGACTCCTGTCCGCAGTAGCAATAAATTTGTGAGACAAACTCAATTCCAGTGATTATAACAGAGCCCCAGTCTCTCTTCACTCAAGGGTACTACAGTAAATCCGAAGATGATTAGACCTAAAAGAAAGTCAGAATGAAGTCTAGTAAAATAAAGTCAATATATTTCAGGGGCCGGGGAGATGGCTCAGCGAAATAAGCGCTTCCCTGGCAAGCGCAAGGGCCTGAGTTCAGTCCCTGGTTCTGCCAAAAAAAAAATAGATATAGATATAGATATAGATATAGATATAGATATATAGATAGAAGAAGGCATAAAAGTCTAAAGAAAAACTATAGCTAGAAGCAATACATTAAAGTAGATATTAGTAACAAAAATAATTTTATGAATATAGCTTTTTAAAGGGACTTCAATTAAAATAAATAAAAATACATTAAAAGTGTAGAGTCAATTCTGTGGAGGAAAAAATGAACCTATGTTTTCTATGCAACTTACACATAAATGCTCAAATTCTAGTGTCCACAAAACTGTAAAGCTAAATTTTATTTGAGATTTGGTCATATTGCTTTATGACTAGAATTGTTTTATTTCTCTATCTAATGGAGTATAACCCATTATTTCATTTAAATTTTACATCTGTACTGCATTTTAAGCCAGAATTCAGAATTCTCTGACTTCAGAACATTACAGTATGCTGTCATGCTTGCTGCTTTGTGTTCAGTTTAGGCACTGCTAAACGTTTGAATTATCATTACTATTTGAATGTCTTTCTTCAAATATACAAATAAGTGACATAATTTGAACTTTGATGTCAACTTTAAAATATAACTTCGCTGCTGTATTAGACAATGTAATGTATTGTATTATTGATTTTGCATCTTAGTAAGTAACACTTTATCTTTTATACATAGTGTAAGTTCTCTGTAACAATGCAAAGTACTAATGTGTTTTTCAATACATAAAAAAATCTATTTAGCAAAATCTTGTTCTTGTCCTAAACAATTGATTGCACAAAATAAGAATGGTCGGGGGGCCTGCCGCTTAGCTCAGTTGTTTAAGTGCCCGCTTAAGCGAATGCAAGTCAGGTTCAGGATACTTGGTTCCATCCCCAGATCCTCATACCTTACCAGCTGTGCCCTTAAGGCAACTTGAGGCAGCCAAAAAAGTCCTTTCCACCTTTTGGGACCTGGGGAGATAACTCAGTAGAATAAGTGCTTGCCTGGCAAGTGCAGGGTCCTGAGTTCACTGCCCATTACAGCGAGAGAGAGAGAGAGAGAGAGAGAGAGAGAGAGAGAGAGAGAGAGA
>NW_004524719.1:4508168-4514569 GCF_000260255.1 Octodon degus | reverse complement strand
AATAATTTAAAAGGGAAGAATACATTTTTCTATTGTAAGATTTTTAGGTTTTGAAGTTAACTAACATTTGAACGTTTCTTTAAAGAATAACACTTGTGTCATGTTTTTGGTTTGTTGACTCAAAATGTTTTTATGGATCAACACTTCAATCAGTTTTTTTTTTTTTTTCTTTTGATCAGCTGTGTAACTCCCTGCATTCCAGTATGAAATTAGGGTTAAAATGTAAGGTTAGGGTTGAAACAACCAACCATTCCTAAAGCTTTAGTTTTAATGGGGCTTCATAATGTGCAGACGTATCTATCCTGTGCCTCACGATGATCCTTGGATAGCTGTACCATTCTTCATTCATCAGTCCGGAAGTAAATCAGGACCAGAACATTGAAGACTACACAGCAGAAGACATGGAACTTTAAGTATTGGCTAAGATCGGTGTCAATGTTTTTCTTATTTTCCTAGATAAATGAATCAGTTAATCGCATCAGAGACCCGCTCACTTTTTGTCGCCTGTATGATCTAGATTTGGAAAATGACTTATGATCCTGGGTAGATTGAACACTTACGATAATTTGAACATGTCCATTCCTTCTCTTAGCTAGAAGCTGCTGAGATGTCCATTGAAAGCCTGCTGAACTTACCTGTCTTTCTTTTAATACACAGAATAAGCGAACTTTATTTTACTACAGGAAAGCTTATTCTTAGGCGTGATATATCTGTATCAGGCATATTTTGTAATATCTTGGGAACTATTTTTGTCGTGTGTGTGTGTGTGCGCACGCGCAGCCCCTCACTATGCAGCTTGAACTCATCGTGATCCTCCTGTTTTCAACCTCCCCAAACTGGGAATACAGGCGTGCACCACCACGCTGAGACTCAGTAGAGGATCAGCTTACCTGAGGGTGGGGCTAGCGTGGAATGTGGGGCTAAGGATCAAACCCTGGTCCCTGGGCTTGCCTATGCAGGCATTTAGTCCACTGAGCTATCTCAACGGCCCTTTTTGTCATATTTGATTCAAACTTTTGTTATGTTTCCAGGACTGCATGGACTTTTTTGCTGCAGTTCTGGAAGGCCTCCTGCCTTCCTTTGTCTAGCATCCTAACAACTCTGTCTCTCAGACTCTGCAATATTTACTTTTATAATTCAATACAGTTTTGTTTTATTAGACTTCATATAATACTAAGTAAGTGGGCAAATCTTGAACCAATAGATAAATTAATTGAATGAAAAGCAATAACACACATTGCATTGTATTTGGCTGGCTAGTTTAATGAAACTTCAAGTGGTAAATGTAGACCTATATAGATCCTTACATTTTGCAACTTAGAAAAATAAATATTTCTGTAGGCATATTTTTATTTTTATTTTTATTTTATTTCATTTTATTTTGCAGAACCGGGGATTGAACTCAGGCCCTTGTGCTTGCCAGGGAAGTGCTTATTCCACTGAGCCATCTCCCCAGCCCCAGTAGGCACATTTTTAAATTAAAGAACTAACTCATATTCATTGAGTTGGGAACAAGTGCTATACAATTTTCCAGAATTGCAACCAACACTCAAAGTTATGCTTCTGATTTTGCTCTTCAATTTAGTGGAGGCTAGGATTTGGATTCATATTTAGAGGAGTTCAGTAGCATTGAAGCAAGTAATCTATGAAGGAAAAATTCATTTCAATGAAAATTTGTGAAATGATCTTTTCAAAATGAAATTACATTAGTAGTCATTTAAGTGCTTTACACCTTTATTCATGATAGTTTGTTTACATTGGTATGAAATACAAAAGTTTTTATTTCATCTAACTGTATGAACTATATGATGTTACTGATCAGAACTACTTTTGCTTTACATGTCTACATGCTTGAGTTATGAAAATAGCTCTTCAGTTAATGGTAGCACACCTAACCATTCATCATTAGCCAAACGAAAAAGTAGCACATAAATATTTGCAATGAAATAGTTTTTGGGCAGGCAGTGGTAATATATATGATATATATTTATCAGAGGAAAAATATGAATTTTAAGATTGAGGAAAAAGTCCTTCAGCTTATTCCCTTCAATACATTAAAACGCTTTATCCCGAATTTCAATAACTTCTAGCAACCCAATGTGGATTGACCTATACATATTAAAGTAGCTTTATCTTGGGATAATAATGCTCTCTAAAAACTACATTAAAATTTAAAACTAAGGCTTATTTTGTGCTATATATATTTTGGAAAGAAATCAATTGTTATTAGTCATAAATGCAGTTTTCACAATATTAAAAATATTGTCTAATAAAAGTTGGCAAAACTATTTGAAAGTGATTAATATAAAGGTAGTTTTGGAAGGTAATTGTCACAAAATAACCAGCAAGTTTGAGTACATTAGCAGTATATCACAGCATAAATTACTATATGAAGAAAGTCTCCTTTTTATAATCTTGAACACTAATTTACATGAAGCTTGTTGAGAAAATATTATTTTTTTCATATTTGAGTAAACTTTATCACTACAGTATGTGATTCTGTAATTTTCTGAAGATAACTATCGTACAATTGTTGGCGAGTTTCTATCCTGTCTATGACCTTTGTAAAATTCATTTTAATGAGAAAAAAAGATAAAATAGCAGTGAAACAGTTTCAAACCTGGTTAGTAGGATAGTTATAAAAATTAATACATTGCATATTGTTGGCATCTTATTAGTTATTCAGAGGACAAGATGCAGATATCATATCTTATCTAAATAATATTAGTACAGACCTTACTTATCCATGAACTAAGAGAAAGTAGCTGTCTATCCATTTTCGTGCAGGGTTCTCAGGATCCACAGGGTCTCACTATGTGTTGATTGGACTCATAGTGATCTGCCTGTGTTCAGCCTCCCAACACTGGGATTACAGGCATGCACCACTACACCCAGTCTCAATCTCTGTCTCAACAAGCCCTGGGGAGCAGGGCTGGCAAGACAAGCCTGGGATCTAATTCCCAGCCTCTGTGTCTGCCTAGGCAGGTGCTTTACTCTGCTGAGCTATTTGACTATATATATATGTGTGTGTGTGTGTGTTTCACAAGAAAAAGGTCGTTTGGCCAGGGAGATGGCTCAGCAGAGTAAGTGCATGCCTGGGAAGTGCAGGACCAGAGTGCAATACCTGGTTCCACAAAACAAAACAAAACAAAACAAAACAAAACAAAACAAAACAAAGCAAAACAAAACAAAACAAAAACGTTCCTTTATTTATATCCCCCTTTTTTTGTTTTGTTTTGTCAGAGATGGATGTTCCATTTTTGTTAGAGAAGCTGTATTTGGAGTATTTAAAGGAACTTTCATACTTGATGTCAGTCCAAAGGTTTAAGGTACTAGAATTCAGCAAAATAACCCAATATAGTCCAATAGTCCATGATAGTAGTGAGTTATCAGCATAACTGGCAATTGTCTGAAGTTGAATACTGTTAGTTTAGAGTAGCACCGCGTTATCCTTTATGGCTTAAGGAATCATGACCCAGGTGTCAATTATCAAATGGGAAATGACCTATTAAATGTGAGTGAAAGCCTTGTGTTTTAAATTAGCATTAAACATAAGGAGTCCAAAGCAAAGATGAACTCATGGCATGCAGGATGGAAAGGAGCAGATGTAGCCGATCTGTGCTCTGCACTTAGAACCATTTAGTCCAACCGATCCAGTAAGAGTGAAGCACATGGCATTTGTCCATGTTCTCCCTTATCCTCTTCCCTCAAACTGGTGCCAGTGAGGGTGCTGTGGCTTGCTGTGCCAGCGTCACCTGACTCCACCAGTAAAACTCATTTTAGAGTAAAGCTGGCATTGTTCACAAAGTGCAAAGCAACTGTGTCACTGGGTAGCTTTTAGGGCTACTTAATCTATCAAACTTTTGTAATGCTTTGATTATCATTGTGTGTTCTGCTTCTTTGAACCAATGAATATGTGTTAATATGTAAATTTTATGACAGAAAGAAATCCAGTGTATTATGCATGTAATATTTTAGACAGAAGAATTTCAGGATTTGTTAATTTGTTTTGGTTTCTTTTGTGGTATACCTAGTAAGAGCAAAATCTCTCACCAGAAAAATCTGCTGCTAATTGTTCATTTTGCAATTTCATATGTCATAGATTCATTTACTCTTTAGTGCCCTGTGCTTTTACTTCATTTAAGATGAAGACAAGTTGAAACTCCTCATACATTATAAACACACAGAGAAATCCTCCTTGGGAATAGCCTGAGTGAAAGAAATCACCAGAGAAAAATCTTGAAAGGGTTGAAAAATGGATTAAGGTCTTTTGCTTTGAAAAAAATAAAGTTCTAATATATTATGATGGGAGAAGATGTCTAAAACAAACCATCTGAAACTAATTGCCTTATTGCCTTGTCATAAGCAAATGATGAGTCTCAAGTCCTTGACAGCAAAGAGAGCTGCCTCTTTCTCCCTCCTTATCCTGTGTCTCTGTCTCTGTCTATCTCTGTCTCTGTCTCTGTCTCTGTGTGTGTCTCTCTCTCCCTTTCTCCTTCCAGTTATCTTTCCCTTTCTCTCTCACACAAGTCTGTAACACACATGTGCATAATTATCATATACACTATAACTTTTCTAGAAATCTTAAGAAATCATGTTTGTGTAATAATCACCTTAAATCCTTGTCATGATCACATGCTAGAATTTTAGACAAAAAATATTCAAAATGTTTTCTAACCCACAGTTGAAAATGACTTGCATCAGACTTATTTGTATGTAGATCACTAATAAACAGATTATCATATTAAGGGATTGAATACCTAAAAATCAATAATGAAAATAAATTAATTTAAATTAATTAAATTAATTTAATCTATAATAAAACTAAAAAATGATGCAATTTGTTACAAGACTTTAATGTAGCATGAAATTCAGTTTTCATCAATAGCTACAACCATGTACAGCCAGTATTTATGTAACAAGGACCTCTAAGTACTAATAAACATCATTACAGGCAAGATAGGTACAGATTATGTAATTACTAGGTATGGGATTTAGAAAAATAATTTACCTTATTATTCAGGCTATATAAAACATGCAATACACTATGTATTTTCTGGATTATTTAGATTTTGTTCTAAAGTACTATACAATGAACATATGCTATTATTAACATTACTGACACACAAATATTTCTAGACGTAACCAAAATATAGAGTAGTATGGTCCTTCATCTCTGAGTAGAAGTATGTCTCTGTGAATGTTTTATGTGTGTCCATGTGTATCACCCAAAGGCACTATTTCCTTCAAATTGTCCTAAGCTAACAGAAGAATCAGTGAGGTAAATTATCAAAATCTTTCTAACAGATCTTTCTCCAGAAGAGCTGTTTCTGATTTAACATACATTTCAGAATTGCCAGTGTCCTTCTCACTTTTATTTTGAAGTTGGCCAATTTTAAGTTAAAACATAATGTCTTGAAAGGAACAGCACACTCAGGCTCTGACGTGTCGAGGACAGGGGGAAAAGCCCGTGGCATTTTTATTTTGACAATTACTTTTTTATTAATGCAGCACAAATGACTTTAGATTTCTTTTTCTTTTGGCATTCATGTCATACTAATGGCTCACACTGAGTTTGTGGTCAATTATTGGCTGGTGCCTGCCATACTTTTCAAAAGACACACTATTGAAGTAGTTCTTTGCCTATACTGTAATTATACAGCTAGTCTTTTTTTTTTTTTGAAATTTAATGTCAAAAGTTCTTCTGAAGTATGTACCTTGCTAAATTGTATACATCATTGTCATCTGCAAGTTATCTCATACACAATTATCAAATTCAAGGCATCAGATTTGTGTTGTTCCAATTCCTTATGTTGTGTATTTAACCTATGGAACTTATGAATATGTGCTGAATGTATTACTGATCACTAATAAATATGAGTATGTTAAATATATTTTATTTACTAAACTTAATTGATGGCTGCAGTTGCAGTGACTATGTGAGAATGATTATACAGGTCATAAAAATCACACATCTAAAAATAAAATAAAATAAAATCATGCAATTGTATTATCACAAATTAATACTTTTCTCTCTTGTAGACGAGAGTATTAAAAGAAAGTTTGTCAAAAAGTTATTGAACGACTCTTAGTTAATTGGCAAGAAAGTTTTGTACTAATATTGTTTATATAAGACATCACGTCTGCATCTTGTCCTCTGAATAACTACTAGGAAAACAACAATACACAATGTATTAATTATTATAACTGTCATACTAAACTGTTTTGAAACTGTTTCATTGTTCTTTTATCTTTCTCTCATTAAAATGAAAAACTAAAAAAAAATTGAAAAAAAATAGATACTACCTGTTGACAACCAATTTCAAAGTTCTCTAATGTAGTATATCAAGATGGATTCTAGGGGCTGGCGAGATGGCTCAGTGGTCTAAAGCACTTACTTG
>NW_004524719.1:4503223-4508068 GCF_000260255.1 Octodon degus | reverse complement strand
TTATTATTATTTCTCACTTTGAAATAGCGGCACTTGCTAAATTTTCCAAACTGGCCTAGAATTTACTGTAGTACCATTGCCCATCAGTTGAGATTCCTTTTGCTTAGTTCAAATAGGAATCACACAGCAGCCTAGTGCAGCCCTGATGGTGGGCCGAGGCTTTGAGCACCGGTGACCTCCGTGATTGGTTTCAACTCTGGGCTTTGGTGCTCCCAGCAAATAGCAGTCCATGCACGGATGGAGTTAGTCCACTCTGCTGGCTGCTGATCTCTGCCTTGGTCAGTCATCACTGGGCGACGCATGCTAATGCCACATGCCATTGCGTGACTCTGCCAGCCACTGGTCTCTGTCCTGGATTATCCTGATTGTTGGTTTCTGTGGTGGTGCAGCACTGGCAGCTCCAAGTACTCATAGCTACATTCAAAACTGTTACTATATCCACTCTTTGTGGAACAAGACTTATAAGTAGACTTACGGGATCTTAAATCACACGACCTAAGCAATAAGTCATGAATAGATTTAGAGGAGCATGAAGGCCGCACATAAATAGAGCCTATGTGGCGGCACATAGGGCTCAGTGCCGAAGGAGGCCACCTAGACAATCTTGAGAAGCATGAATGGAGTGCTGCTTATATAGCAGGCAGGCCTTCTGAGGTGGAACCAGATTTGATCTGGAAATTGTCCTAAAATCAAACCTTCTGATTCAAGCCTAGTGACTGACTACGTTCAGTTCAGCCACTTAGTTCAAATGCAAGCCTCCCCCGGTCAGGAGAGCTATTTCTCAGACCAGATGTGGGTTGTTCCATTTTTATGTCAGCTGCTCAGGAGAGTGTCAGGCTTGGGGGAGACAGAGGTTTTTATGAGAGTTACTGGGTCTCTTTGAGACTAGTAGGGCTCAAATTTTAAAACTGCGTATGAAGTCCAACTTATGAAACAGTGTAGTGAGGTTTGGAGGTTGAAGTGTGTTAGTAGTAGCCTGTATCACTTCTTGATCTCTAGGAGATTCCCAGATCTTTATACGGAAAGACAGTAACACCAACAGAGAGGGAGGTGCAGGGGAAGGGGACTGCAGTGACCCTGAGCTGCACCTGCTGAAGCAGCAACACACAGAGTGGCCTGGAAGGACTGCAGAAGGACATTGAGGGTAAGCTGTCCATGTCCATCCTCAAGAGAAAGTGAGCACAGAGGCAGTGGGAGTGTTCTCAGGATCCTCATCATAACTTCCTAGCTTCTTATCCTAAAAATGAATTAGACATCATCAACAAAGCATTAGTAAGTTTTTATGTTTATTAACGGCATTAAAGTAAGAAAAGTGAGGTCTTCAGGGTGAGAACAGGCCCACTAAAAGAGCATACAGTGGCGATAGTTTAATGGCCACTATCTTTGCACCTCCTATTCGGACATCAGATCTGGGTCATCTTATGAAAACCCTGCCTCATCCAGGCCAGAAGAACTGAAGACAACATTCTCATACTGGTTCCAGATGCAGAGCTTGGTGGTTGGGCCCCTGAGGTGGTGGCCGTCAGCAAAGGAAAGGTTCCAAGTCCAGCTCCTCCCCTGGGCCATCAAGCCCCCTCTCTGTCTTCTCAGTGTCACTTCATGAGCTGCTTGTTCTCTCCATGCTCCACTGCATTGGAGCAGTAGACTGAAACCTCTAGGAGGTTTCAGAAGAAGATTCAGTAACTGGAATCGATGCCAAATAATTGCCATAGAAACGTAATTTTATTTGAACATGGGTTTTCATGAAAATGTAAATTCAGAAATAAAGTTTGCAACAAAAGCAATAACTAACACTCATGGAAATTCTATCAGTTTATATAAATGAAACCCACTTGTTTATCCCGGCTTGAGAAAACAAAAGAAGTGATTATATTTATTTTAGAAGTACTGATATGGGGCCGGGGAGATGGCTCAATGGAATAAGCACTTCCCTGGCAAGTGCAAGGGCCTGAGTTCAATCCCCGGTTCTGTAAAAAAAAAAAGTACTGATAAAAGAATGAGAAGGAAGAAGGTATTGTGATGGAGCTCTCAGAAGATCTTCTGAGAACACTGCTGCCCAAGAGGCAAGGAACCCTGGACTAGAAGTTCTTCAGCAACACCTTCCCCAAGCTCCAATGATTCTGTACTTCAGCCCCAAGGAATCTACCCAGTGACTGTCAATGCACACATCACGTCCTGCTGTTCTTTCCCTTAATTTCTCTCAAGGATAATGTAAGGATCAACTTCTCCATTCTTCAGTTACCCTATTGGGCCTCTTAGTGCAGGGTCTCTTATTCATTTTTTTCTTATTCATTTTTATATTCTCAGAGATGCTAACACACTTATTGCAATTGTATATTTATTCAATTAGGAAATTTTTATACCAAAGTTATTTATTCATTTTTATTTTTTATGTACAGGGTCTCACTAGGCAGCTCGGACTTCTTGTGGTCCCCCTGGTTTCAGTCTTCCCGGCACCGGGACTGCAGGTTTGCACCAACCACCATGCCTGATCTTGCTGAGCAATCTCAGCATGCCTGCGGCTACGGCTGGCATGACATGTGGTACTAGGGACCGAGTCACAGTCCCTGCTCTTTCCTAAAAAGCGTTTAGTCCACTGGACTGTCTCAATGTCCCTTAATATCAAATTTATACCAAAATTTATTTTCATCTCAACTATTGGAAGTAATATTAACACATTTTATTTCACACATTTAAAGAGATGTTTGTGAATGAAGAGGATAGGCGTGTATGGAGATGCTGTTACTCACTGCTTCATAAGTAACTACTAAAACATTTTATTAGTGTATTAAACCAGTTAGCATGGAAGTCAAAGAAGAGGTCTCATTTGTAAAACTTCATGTATAAAACATAGACATACCAACTATCCAGGGCATCTGAACATTCTGAGTTTTGGAATGGCAAGTAGAAAATCAAGAAACCTTAATATATCTCTCATAATGCAAACCTGTGGTGATAGTAACCACTTAGCTACGCAGGTTCTCCGCTGGTTACGCTCTGGGAGTGACAGTGTGCTCTCAGGAAGAGAGCAAGTTGAAAGTCCATATACAAAAGGCCTAATTTTCTTCTAAAATTTGTTTGTATATTTGGACTCAATCTATATTTAAGACTTAAGATTATTTATGGAATTAACTGCTCTCTTTCTGTGAATTAAATTGAATATATTTGAGGACAGGAGTCAAAAATAAAACAAAAGATTTCAGTTTGAAGTCAATTAAAATATGTCTCTGACATTCATTAGCTATACAAATATAAAGTTAATCAGAGTATTATAAACTGCTTAAGAATAATATTTTAGGGCCAGGGAGATGGCTCAGTGGAATAAGCACTTGCTTGGCAAGCTCAGGGACTTGAGTTCAATCCCCAGTTCCACACAAACACACACACACACACACACACACACACACACACACAAAATAATAATATTTTGGTAAGATTTGTCCATCTTTATCCAGAAAAAGGTAGACAATTGGCAAGCACATTTGGTATGTGGCAAAGAAGAGATTCAATGATATAAAATAGAAAAGATGTTTGGAAATAAATCAATTGAAGACAACATAAAATATTCAAGGAGAAAACTTCAGTACATTGTTGTACTGAAGTTTGACTTATAACCACAACACTCACGAGGCTGTGGCAGGAGAACCAGAGGTTTGGATGAGCCTGCTCATCTTAGTGACTTCATGGGGCCTTTCTGCCCCTTGAAATGTTCAAAGGCTGGTGACGTAGCTCATGTGTAGGCAGTGGGTTCCATTCCCAGCATCATTCTCCTCCCAAAAGATTAGTTATTAAAAGGTATCACTTGCTGACTAAGCCAAAAGTTTAAAATGAAATAAAATAGCAGGTAATTTTGTACTTCACAGTAACAAGAATTCTACTTTCAGGATGTAGTTTCCATACATAGCAATGTGTATATTTTGAGATATTTAAAGGTAAAGGTAAATGTTTAGAGATAAATAACATACTTTTTAAATTAAATATGGAGTGATTACTGGAGGTGCATATAACTTGTTTACATATTCTGAAGGAATATGTAAAAGGTAGCAAAAAACTGCCTTTTTGTTCCAGTTCAACTTTGCTGAGCATATACAAGCATGACAAGTTTCCCAAAGAGACAGATAGAATAGATGCAATAGTGATCAACTATGCAAATTTTTATTTTCTTATACCAAGACCAATTGCATTTTACTGTTCAAATGAACATTGTCATAATTTGTCTTGTTTATTATCTTAGAAGGAAAAGAGCAACTTAGCATCGCATCCTGCAGCATTTCTTATGTAATACCTTCCTGAATCTCATTTACATGCTTATGAATATATTTATTGCACTGAGAGCCAATTACCTCATGTTTCTAAGTAGTTCAAGGCTGTAAGCCAGGAGTTTTCAAAGTTATAAGCATATTGATTTTGACAGTTAAGAGAGTCTGAGATTTCTATATTAATTACTATGTTTACATAAAAATGGGATTTATATCATTTGTGCATTATTTATTACACACATTTTCAAAATTACAGAACAATTACATGAATTACTAAAACAATAAGAGATGACTAATTTAATTTACTGTGATATAACATCATCATTCATATACCATAAAAACAATTAGACATTATAATTAACTGTAGATTTTATTTATTTTAATTTTTTTTCAAAATTTTATTGATAAACAGATAGCAATGAGACAGTTTCTTATTTTTTTCTACAGTTTTATTGATAAACATATAGCAATGAGACAGTTTCAAATCAAATCGGAAGTATAGTTTCAACAAATAATACACTGCATATATTCTTCTTAGTGGTTAATTGCTGTACAAGATGCGGACTTGTGATCCTATTTACAAACA
>NW_004524719.1:4474353-4491833 GCF_000260255.1 Octodon degus | reverse complement strand
AAAAAAAATGGATTCTGCAACTGGTGTGAAAGTGAAAGTGTGATACTGGTAATATTGAGTGATTACTCCCCTTTATTTTAAATTATTGTATATACTTTTAAAATGGTGTCATAAAAAGTTGTTTAGGATTAATACAAAATTTAATTAGCCTTGCGAGGGAGGATTCTTTTCATCCTAATTTTTTGAAGCATATCATTCACAAGTTTCATATTATTTATACAATTTCTTTACATAACCTTCTTCTAGGATTGTTTTATCTCCAGATTAAGAACGAAAATAATAATGACTGGCTGATTGTCATCAAAATTTATTGAATGAGGTTTTATGATTAGTTGCAAGTGTATTGAGAAAATAAATGACCTAAATGACTGTTAAAAATACTTTTGGGTCTGGGGAGATGGCTCAGTGGAATAAGCGCTTCCCTGGCAAGCACAAGGGACTGAGTTCAATCCCTGGTTCTGCCAAAAAAACTCACTTTAATGTAAATTTCCTCATTAAATATGTGTATGTACTTGCTACATTTTATAACAGACTGAGCTTTGTATTATAAAATAATATTTTAAGATTTTTGAAAATATCTTGTGCAAGAATTTCCAACCTGTGGAATTGCTGCATCCCATCACAGTGGAACATAAAACATGGTACTCACTACAGAGTCCTTTGATGGTCAAAAGTTGTTCAGAGGTTGGTTGTGCAGTATGGGTTCTTTTTAAAAGAATCTATTCATGTGTAGTACAACCTGCTGGTGAAGGTCAATGGAAAAGTCAAAATTCTTGAAGTTGAGGAGTTGGGTATCTTCACAATTCTTTGAAATGTTACTCACTAAAATGGAGTGTGTATACTTCAGATCGCATGTAGATAACTGGAAAGAAACCAAAAAGAGAGAAAAAATTAAAATAAAAGCACTGAAGTAGACAGGAGGCTTGAGTTCCTTGTCTCCATTTAGTACATATCTTACTTGAAGTAATACAGCAAAATTAGTTTTGGAAGTTCTTCATGTTTAAAATGAACTTAACACCTCTCTTAAACATATTCCTGAAAATAAATCAATCATGTACGTAAAAGCAATGCATGACCATAGTATTGCTCTTATTCACATCCTGCAGACCTTTGGAGGTATGTGGTGATCATCATTACTGCTGTTTCTACTGTTAGTATTACAATTTGTATTAATATTCTTGTTTGTTATGGCACCTGGTGTTTTACCAGTAATGAATTATTTAATCCTTGAAACATCTAATGTAGTGTAATCGGTAATGGAAGAAGAATCCATCTCCCCCATGTGGATCTCAATAACTTAGTCAACTTTTTAGGGGTAGAGATCTTGAATGTGGTCTCAGCATTCACTGTATCAACAAGGGGCTAAGGGATCAAAAAGCCTGCCTGTGGGTTTTTTCTTTGGGTATTCTTTAGAATACATCATTTTCAGGAGACCAGGATGGCAGTTCATGCACAAAGTGTCTCATTTCGAGAACCAAAAATCAGAAAGCTGTTACTATGAGGAGGATCCTTTGTGTAGTGAAGTCCGTTTGGGCACCAAGGTCACAGGCAGTAGAAACCTCAGTAGCCCTGAAGGTATGAGGTTCAGAAAAATCTCATCAGGGTTTCCATTTCCATGTTGTAGGCCTTGTTCTGGGGACCTGGAGGGCTTCTTCAAGCCAAGAAGATGATGATGCAGAGGAGTAGAATTATGGAACCTGTTATCAACCTTTAGCAAGGGCAAAGAGGCTATTGTCTGTTTCTTAAAATTATGTATCTTGAGATTCTTTTATTTCTGTTATAAAATGTTTAGTTTGCTTAAACAAGTTGGTGCAATACTAAAAAAAGTTGATTTAATTATTTTTCATTGAATGAAAATAAAACAAAATTTCATAATAAATGAAAAGAGAATAAAAATAATTATTGCACTGTGCTTTGCTGTAATCTAACTACTCAGTACACAAAACATAAACCTAAAAGCTTCTTGCCAAGAAAACTAACAGAAAAGCAAATTGCAACACTGTCTTACTTATTTTTTTCTCCTTGCTGAGACAAAACACCTGACTCAACAACTTCAAGGGGGAAAGGCTTATCAACTCACAGTTTGTAGATATTTTAGGCTACAATAGGCTGCCTCCGAGGTAGGATGGACTGGTGGAGGAGCACTGTGGAGCAAAGTTCATGGCATGAGCATGGTTACAGAAGCAAAAGGAAGGAAACACGCCACATGCTTTCTCTTATATTATTGCATTCTGACTGCTGGGATTAAAGCAGCACTAACCCAATCAGTGGCCTGATTCACCCACTCTTAATCCCAGCAGCCTTAATCTGAGCACCTGCAAGCCTAGCATTGCATCATGAATCAATCACAAACTCAAGGTAGAGGCACCTCTGAAAATGCCCCACCTATGACTGCAGGAGGCTTTGGGGGAGCATCGAGGCACAAACCACAGCAAGCACAAAACTTTATTTTCAATGAACTAATAAGAAAACTCTGGTATTTATAAGCAAAGGAGTAGTTTGCTACTGTGAAGACAGATTTGAAGTATTCACAGATAAAAAGATGAAACGGGGGAACTATCAAGTGAACTGATTCAGGCATACAGTTTAAAATATCACATAGATTTCGTCTGTTTACTCAGTTTTGGTTCACTATGTAAAGCTTCAATTGACAGGGAACTATAAGGTATGAGATAAAGCACATAACAATGAATGCTGAAATTAGAAAAGAATTCACAGTACAAGGCATATTGCTGCCAGGCATGGTGGTGCATGTCTGTAATCCCAGTCCTTGGGAGGCTGAGGCAGGAGGATCATTGTGAGTTTGAGTCTAGACTGGCCAACAAAGTGAGCTCAAGGCTAGTCTGAACTGCATAATGCGACTCTGTCTCAAACACACACACACACACACACACACACACACACACACGCATGCACGCACGCACGCACGCACGCACACACACGGCATATTGCCATTAAACTACTTCATAATCCACCTACTTTGAACACATGTACCTCACAGCACGCGCCACTTTCTGAAGCAATCCTAGAAGTCCTTTTTGTATCTTTTTGTTAATTTTAGATGAACTACAATATCAATATTTCTATTTATTTCCAGATTTTCAGGAAAAAATAGTGACAGGGTGACTTGCTTGGTGTGATTTTTTTGTTGTCTGTCACCAGACCTTTTGGAAATTCTGATACTATGTCACTAAAATATCCATTTTAGATCATAGGATATGCATAAAATTATAAAACTGTGTATTTCTTAAAATTTGTCATTTTTCTATTGAACTTGAGCTCACAGTCAGCTGCATGAACTACTTTATCATTTTTCATCTCACTTTCTCCTTCACGCTTAATATCTACCTTTGTTTTATAGTTTCTGCAGTCCTTTTCTTTAAATGTATCCTCCAGAAACTTTAAGACTTTTTTTAAAAAAAATAAGTTTATGGGTATATTTTAGATGAACATAATGATCACATTTGCTATAGATAATTTGTACCTGCACATGATAAATCTTGATTTCCTTTTTGCCCATTTACCTTGGCTGCCTTTAACCTCACTTCTGTTTTTATTTATAAAAGTGTTGTTTCCATTTTCTCATTTTTTCCTTTTCCCTTTCTTTCATTTCCCCACCCCACCCCGAGATCCCCTTTCCATTTGAAAAATGTCTTCCTTTTTACAATACCTGTTATGAATTTTGTCCTGTACTCACACTTACAGCTTCTAAAAGCGGAAAATGCAATATTTACACAAGGGTGTCCAACTTATTTCACATGAGAATATGACTCCTCTTTTATTTAGAAATATCTCAAGTTTATCTTTCTCTATTGAACCGTGATTCTCTGTTGTATACAAAATCCACATCATCTTAATAAATTCATTAGTTGATAGGCATTTGGGCTATTTACAATAGTTAGCTATGGAAAACTCTGCTGCTATAAAGATTAGTGTGCATACATCAGTGTGGTATGATGCTTTCAATTCTTTGGGAAAATAGGAAGAAGGGGAATAGGTGAGTTAAATAGAACCTCTAGTCCTAGTTATTTATTTGCAGTGATTGCAGCTATCCATATTCTAAGCAACAATGGAGAAAGGTTCTTTCCCCCCTCAACCCCACCAGGAATGGTGATTGGTTGATAGCCTAATAATAGTCATCCAGGCATGAGATGAAATTGCTGCATTGTTTTAATTTGCAACTCTCCAAAGACTAATGATGTTGAACATTTTTTCATATATTTATTTGATCTTCATAAGTTTTCATCTGAGTATGCATTCATCTCAGATGTCCATATTTAATTGGGTCTTTAAATTTAGGATTTATGATCTTTTTCATTTTCTTATGTGTTCTAGAAATTAGCCCTTTGCCTGAGGAACAGCTGGTAATAATGGTTTCCCACCCTGTGGGTTGTCTCTTCACTCTGTTGGTGATTTATTTTGCTGTGCAAAACTTTTTTAATAAGATGAGATCCAATATTTTTATTCTTTGTAGTATTTTCTGTGTGATGGCAATTTTGTTCTTTAAACCTTGCCTACACAGTATATTTAAGTATTCTCTTTTCCTGTAGGTTCCATGTTTTTATTTTAATTTGTAGAAGTTTAAACCATTTTGAATTATCTGTAGTGAATAATGACAGACATAGGTTGATTTTCAGTTTTGGCTTGCAGATGACATGAAGTTCCACATGAAAGACACCCCAAACTACCAAAATAATTTTAGGTATAATAGCAAAATTCAGTCATATAGCTTGATACAAGTTCAACACTCAAAAATCAATAACATTCCTGTACACTAACAACAAATTCACTGAGAGAAATTTTCACAATTGCATAAAAATCGAAATAATGAAGAATCAGTATAACAAAGGAAATAAAAGATTTTGCATTAAAAAGTTAAGTAATATGAGAAAAAGGAGATTGAAGAAGATATCAGAGTATGGTAATATATCCCTTGCGTTTGGGTAGGAGAAGTCAATATAGTAAAACTAACCAAATTCGTAAACTGTTACACATTTAATATAATCCTAAAAAAAGTCTTTAACATACCTCACAGAAATAGATAAAACATTCATAAAACTCATTTGGAACCAGAAGAGACCTAGAATAGCAAAAGAAATTCTGAACAACAAATGACAAGGCAGGGGACATCTCAATCCCTGTCTGGAAATTAATCTACGGAGCTACTGTGATAGAAACAACATGGTTCTGGAAAAAAGCAGACCTGAAGATCAATGGAGCAGATAAAGACAATCTAAACAAAAATTCAAACTCTTTCAGCCATGTTTTCTTTGATAAAGCAGTCATACTTATTCACTGGAAGAAAGATATCTTCTTCAATAAACTGTGCTTTATCTTTCAAGGTACTGACATGACAGTCTGGATATCCTAAATCAATTGATGAAATTTACCTTTCATGGTTACTTTGACTGTGGAGAAAAGCCAGAGAATACCTCATGGAAAATTAGTAAATAAGGTAGATAAACATGTATCTTAATATTTTTATAATTCTGCCAATCCATCAGATGATAGTAGAATCAGGGGACTTTTAATTCTGTTTATAAGGACATTCACAGAAGAAGGCTTTCACAGCTTGTTTAGAAAGTGGCCAGAATAATGAGATAAACATATTTGAAGTCAGGGAATTTATTTTGAGAGGAATTAACAGTAATATGTCTTTTATTTTAATAAATTTTTAAAAATTGAATCATGTACCTCCTACTGCATGGTCAGGAGTCTGCAAACATTGATTACTTATTTATAAACTTTAAATATGTGAGCATTAAATTTTAATTAAAATGACATATTTTTATACATGGAATGATTGGAAAAGTAAAGACATTTGCATGCAAATTTCCCCTGGATCTCTATTGATGATAATGCTTTGAGTCACTAGTGTCAGTTTTGTGATCTTTTACTAGCTAGTAATATTATCAGTCTCCCAGGATACTACTATGGATCAAATCACGTTGTGTATTTAATTGATATATGTTGTGTTTTATGATTGTGTAAGGGAAACAATGTAATACAGGACATATATTTTGTAGATTATTTATAACAGTCACCCAAAAAGTCATATGAAAGAGAGTTCAGGAAATCTGTTCACACTCTAAACACCGAAGAATCCAGGTGAGGGCTTGCCTCCCATAGTAATGACCTGGGTGAGTTCAGTTCTAGTTCAGACCTAGAATCCATGAAAATACCTCTGCCTGGGAGCTCAACTGGAGGCTCAGAGCTCACAGCAATGTCTCACGAGGCTTCTTTTATGGATCTACACTGGGAAGGGTCAAAGGTCAGTGCTGGAAACTAGGAAAATCTGGGCCAGTAGGTTGAAGGTTCTGCACTTAGGAGGCTCAAGGATCTGCACTGGAATCAGGAAATGACACTCAAAGTAAGAACCAAAGCTCCCCTGAAAATAGGACAGCTATCCTCAGTGACAGTGACAATGACAGTGAGGTCCCAAGGTCTTCCAGCGATGAGGACAGCTGAGTTCCCAAGAGGAAGGCCAATGTGAAAAGATTCTCCTGGAGACTGACCTATATACCTCTTCCCTTCCGGAGCCAGGAAGCAATGCTCAAAGTGAGGACCAGAGACCCCCAAAGAGAGCCACCGCTGATCCATCAACACGAAGGGCCTGAGCTCCTTTGACAATAACAGCATCCAAGTTTGTTAGGAAAGCCAGCATGATAAGCTCATCTGCTAACTATGATTATTTCACATAATTTTATTGCCATTTCTCTTGATGCAATTGTTTGCTTTGGTGCTCAAGGTTTTTTGCCAATAAAATTTTGCTCTTTATCTTTTGCTCTCAATTAATCTACCTTAAAAGATTGTTCCAAATCACCAGTTGTGTTTTGTGTTTTTCTAAAAATATGTTTTTACTTTTTGTGAGGGGTTCTGATTCCCTCTCTTGACAAGTACTATTGTAGCTAATCTTAAAATATTTTGCTCAAGTAGCTCCATGAAAGACTTACCAAGTGGAAAAATAAATGGCAGTGTTTGATGCTGCATACTTTCTGAAAGCAAAGGCTCATTTATAGATTTTTGTAATGTGTGAGTACAGTGTGCATCACACATATGTACATTGTGGAATTACCCATTGTCAGCTGAAATAAATCGAGGTTTTCTTCTTTCTTTCTTTCTTTTTTTTTTTTTTCCTGCGGTACCGGGGATTAAACTCAGGACTCTGAGCTTGCCAGGCAAGTGCTTATCCTACTGAGCTATCTCCTTGGACCTCTACATTGACTTTTTGATATGTAACTCACTTTAATTATAACCTCAGTAGTGGGTAAAGGAATAAAGAACGTAGTTGTGTCTGCACTTCCAAATACTGAACTAAAAGTGACGTTTCTGCTCAAAACATTGTGCAGATCACAGATGCACAATAAATGCCCTTCTTGTTAATCAACAGAATTTTATTGATAAATATTATTATTAGAATTGCAAACTTTGTGGCAGCATAAATTTATATTTATCTATTTATTAGTACTTTTATCATTTTTATGGAAATGCTTGCCAAGTTAGAACTCAAAAATCCAAATTGGTCAAATGTGTTGGGAACTAAATCAACAGAGAAGACATTAAATAAAGCAAAAACATTCATATTTCACTTTATGTCAATAATTCAAATATTTAAAAATAGTGCATGTGTACTTCTTCTCAGTGAGCACATGGTATATTTATAGGGTCTGTTCAATGGATAACTGAATATTACATAAGGGAGGCAGGGAATTGAATCTGTTCTTTGAAAAAATTCCCCTTGGAAAACATTACCCTGTCACTGATGAACTTATAGAATTATGGTTGAAAGTCAAACTGCAGATAGATAGACAAATAGACATGTAACAAGATTTTCCTATAAGATCAAAATAATAGTATTCAAAGTGTCATGCTTTGTAATGACTTCAACTTTAATGCTAGCAAAATGGTGCATTATATCTAAGTAACTGCAAACTTTCACTGGCAGTTAAATTACATCAAATTACGACAGAGAATCCTACGCCATCACCTTCTCCAGACTGCCCCAAGTGGAAAAAAAAAAACAATGCTGAAGACAGAAATAAATAAGGGCAAGTTGTTAGGCACTTGAGACTGACAGTCATTAAGGGTTGGAGAAAAGCACAAATGAGACTAAACTAAGTCAGGATTGGAATAGGGACACAGAGGGACAGATGAACAGAAGCTGGCGGCCCACTGCATCAGTGAGCTCAAATAGACTACAAAAGCAATGAGTTTTCTAAGATAAAAAGGAAAAATAAAATAATATCCATATTTCTGACATTTCCTCAGGCCTAGAGATTCTTATTTTAGTAAAGTTGTAAAAAGTTATAGTATTCCAAAATGACGTCACTTGCCATTTTGAAATTAATCAGCTAATTATTAATAAGATGGTACCATACATTCTGAAATGCAATCCAAACATGCATGCATGCTTTACTAATGTCTGCTCAGTGCAAAACTCATCGCTGTGGCCTTCTTTACAAAAGTCAAGATTTTAGCAATGGCTTTTTAATATGTTTGCATTAAATATTATTTTCCAATAATTTTCTGATAGTGCTCTAATATGGTAACAGCATCATATCTTCCTGGAGGGCAATAATATTTTCAGTGTCTGGTTTCTTCCTGTGTGAATTATTTTGTTATATGTTCATTGTACAACATCATGACCCATTTATACTCATAGTGACAGTGACAGTTTGTAGAGTCTTTGGACACATACTATCTCCCTTCACTACCAGCTTCAGCATCCTAAACACAACTAATTAGGGAAAACGTATCTCATGGACTCCTCCACTTTGGATAATGAGGCAGTCAATTCTCTGATGAAATAGAATATATTTTGTATCACCACCATGGTAAGTTTGATATGTGTAATGATGTCACTATTCTCTCATTTGTGAGTAAATAATTTTAAATGTGAAATTCATGAAAATAATTGACAAGAAAACCATATTAAGCTGTTTGGTATAATTTTTCTAGACATACTCTGTGTTTAGGAATCCAGCAGATTTGTCTGTCTGTGTCTGTGTCTGTGTCTGTGTCTGTCTCTCTACCTCTCTCTCTGTCTCTCTCTCAGTCTTTCTCTATCTCTTTCTGTCTCTCTGTCTCTGTCTCTCTGTCTGCTTCTCTGTCTGTCGGTCTCTCTCTCTCTCTCTCTCTCTCTCTCTAATATCTAAGTTTTCAGAAAGCTGAATTATTTTATATCTGGTATGTTCTCACAATAAAATTGAATTCATTCTTGTCTACTGGCTTTTGTCACTTAATTTGGATTAGAAGTCATTTATCTTCTTTTCCTTTCATATTATTGACCCTTTTTCCTCTTATAGATTGCCTAGTGTTGAGAGACACAGTAATAATGAGAATTGTAAAATGGTGAAATAAAAGGAAAGGAAAAAATATCACAATGAAGAAGTTGTTGTCTGGCAATAAAAGAAGTACTGAGAATAGAAAAAGTTGAATTCTGACAGGATCAGCTCGCTGTCTTGCTGAGTTTATGATCCCTGTAAAGAATACAGATGAGAAAAAAATACATGATACAAGATAACATTATACATTTTACCCACAGACTTCTTCAGTTAGAGTAGGAAAATAAAATCGAGTTCTCCACACCATTAATGGCTAGGATGTCATAAAAGAAAACCAGTTTTCCATCTGCTTCTCTGCCTCAAGTTTAATAGAAACACTGGAGGTGGAGCTCTCTGTGAAATAGCTCAGTGTTCTGCAGCAGAGCAATCTGAAAGCCCCTGACCTCTGGAGTGGTGAAGATGTACATAAGAAAACAGTGTACTCAGATTCTGTAGATGTCTAGGGAGGTCAGCATCAAATGACCAGGACTGGACCAATGCATGATTCAAGTTTTACAAGATACAGTTGTAGCTCACAATTCTTCAAAGCAAAGAATCCATTTTCAAGTAGACACACTGCAAAAGTTGGATTCTATACCTATCCTTACCTATGATGGTTGGAGGGATGAATGTGTGAAATCAGTTTTGAGTATTGTAATTATTTGAAATAAGAAGTTCTTAAATGGATCATAAGATCTACACAAGCATGCTCTCATCAAAAACACTCTATGTGTAAGAACGGGACTCATAAAGTTGATTTTAAAGCCATCAAAAAGTCTGAGGACACAGGAATTCTCTTTAGAAATAAGCTAATTTGGGGGTCAGTGAGATATCTTAGTGACTAAAACACCTGCTTAGGCAAGCATAGACAAGTGCAGGGACCGCAGTTTGATCCCTGGCACCTCGGGGCGGGCTGAGCTGGCCAGAGTCCTGAAGTAGAGGTGCACAACTGTAATGCCAGCGCTGGGGAGGCTGAGACAGGAGGATCACTATGAGTCTGACCTGCACAGTGAGGCCCTGTAACAACTAAATACATGAAATAATAATATAATAATAATAATAATAATAATAAAATTTACACATAAGCACAAATATTTTTCATATAATTACAACAAGTAAATTCCCTGAAATCTGCTCAAAATCATCAATTTAAGTATTCTGCAGGTTTATCTGCATATACTGCTTTCCTATGTTTAGCTGTTACAATTCATATGAGCAAATGTATGATCTTCTAAGAGAAAAAAAGTAGAAATTTTTTAAATTGTTTATATTAAGGATTGACTAATGCTATGGAATGTATCCAGATAATGTAATAATAATTTTGCATCTATAAAAATTAAAACTCAGGGCCGAGGAGATGGATCAGTAGAATAAGCGCTTGCCTGGCAAACACAGGGTCCTGAGTTCAATCCCCGGTTCCACCAAAAAAAAATTAAAAATAAAAATTAAAACTCTATTCAATATTTTAGCATTATATATATATATATATATATATATATATATATATATATATTGAATATATATATTCATTCACAGAAGGGATTAGAAACTGTGGATATTTTACCCCACCATTATTGTAAGAAAATACATACAAACTGCAAAATATATATGAAAATAAAGCCTCAGAAGAACAGAATTTGAAAGTATCATAGTGATTTTCAGTATTTGGTATATTTGTATACCTAAATTTTCTGATATTTAACATGTGCTGAATCACATCACAAAGTGGAAACTAACGAGTAGAGTCCCCTGGGAAGTAATGCAACTTGTACACAGGCCTAGAAACACTGTCTCTTGAAGCAAATCTTATGAGAGTAAGCTGTGTCCCTTAAGTTAGGATTTAGCAGAATGACTATTGGATTGTACAAGGTAAATATGAATCATGTTATGATAGTCTCCTTGAAAGCAGGTAAAGAAACCCAAAAATCAGTTTGACAAAACAAGAAGGAAAGTAAGTTTTCAATATACAAACAACTCTGATAGCTCCAAGCTCTTGATGTGTGCTATAACTACATCATTAAAAATTCAAACAAAAACTGAATTTATGAGCCCTGGAGAAAGTACATGTATGTTAGGAAATAACTCTCAATAGAATGACAATCCTATATGCTATTGGTTTGGGCATTCAGCAAAGACCATTAGACTCCTAGATGTCACTGTCTAAGTTAGACATGGTTATCTACATTATGAGAGAAAATATGAAGGGGAAAGGACAGCATAGGCGAAAGAGTACTGATGTTGCACAGTCAGCAGTACTGATGATGTACATCTTCAAAGGGAGCCCTCTAAAATTCCCCCATCAGAGAAAAAGAATGTTTGTATGGCTGGTGAGGTAGTTCAGCAGACTAAGCACAGGGACAGGGTTTTGATCTCCACCACTGCGTGCCACATCAGCCCTATCCCTGGGCATGCTGAGCTGACCACCGAGTCTGGGTGTGGTGGTGCATGCCAGTAATCCCAGTGCTGGGGTGGCTGGAAACAAGAGGATCATTGAGTCTGAGCTATACAGTGTGACGTGGTATCAAATACTATATATATATATATATATATATATATGATTACTCTGAATAATCATATATATATGATTATTCTGAATAATCATATTCATAAGATTATGATGCTTATTATGAACACAAGATGCTTATTATGTATATACTAAAACTCTTTAACCTGCCCACTATGATTTAAATCCCTAACTAAAACAAACAAATATTAATGAAATAATGGTTTACAATTTTCACACAGGCAACACTTTGCTTATTTCTTTGTGTTGGCCATTGTCAACAAGGTCAGTAGCATCACCATGTTATAAAAGGGGAGGATGAAACACAGGAAATTTAACTGGATTGCTCAGTGATTTAAGATATCCAACAGAACTGGATCTCATTGTGGCTGTCTCTAATTGTCTTTATTTAATACATGTATCATGCTGTTTCATGTCCATAAAATCCTGTAAATAGAATGATGATTTACATTAGGACATTCATTTTGACAATGATTAATTTCATGGTGGAAAATGATTTTAGATGACTGCCCCACTTGGATATTTTAATGACTGTCATTAGTAAACAAATTTGCATTTCAAAATAGAAATAAGGTGGGTGATATCTTCCTTTCTGTGGGTAATTTACTGTCAGTGGGAGATCAGGTCATTAAAAGTAATAGTATTCTTATGTAAATGTGTTCTCATAGCATGGGGAATCAGTCTAGGGCTTGCTTCCAGTAAACTGAAATTGTCACCTAGGAATATCACCAATATTGTGAAGTCCTAATGAAAACAATTAGAGGATAATGACTATTTCTTAAATTACTAGTTTTTAGACAAAACTTGACATATGTACTCTCAACTTTCTGTATTTAAAAATGAACTACTTTATCTTTCACTATCTTATAAAATCAAAATATATCAGTATCCATTTAATGATACATAATAACATATATACCTATGAGTGTATACATTAGAAAATGTTCAAATCAAAGAAATTAGCACAATGATTAGGTCCAATATTTACCTTTTTGGTTGAATACATTAAAATGCTTTTTTCCCCCAATTATGTGGAAGTATGCATGATTGTTAACTGGATATTATGCCATATATCTAGACGTCCCTCCAGCTTTATGCATGCAGAGGCAGGGTTTTCTTGAAGGTAATCAGACCATAGACACTCCACCAAAGTATGTTGTGTGGTGAGGCCAGGCCTGAAGAACAGCAAGGGTCAAAAAATGCTGAAGAGCTGTTGCAGAAAAAGAACTCTTCTCCACTACTGGTGGGAATGTAGCCTGGTGCAACCACTATAGAAATCAGTGTGGAGATTCCTCAAACACCTAGTACTGGAAATCCAATTCAATATAGCCATTATGATTTTTCCCAGAAGAACTGGAAGCATGGTACCACAGTGATATATGTGCACCCATGTTAATAGCAGCACAATTTGTCATAGCCAAATCCTGGAAGCAACCAAAATGCCCATCACCTAAGGAATAGATGAAAAAGATGTGGTAGTTTTATACAATGGAGTAGTACTCAGCTGTAAAGAAAGACAAACCCGAAGTCTTCATAAGTAAGTAGAAGCGAGAGGCTATACTCATAAGTGAAATAAACCAGAAGCACATATGTAAGTATCATATTGTCTCCCTAGTGAAAGAACCCAAAAGAAGAAATAAACCTGAAATGTATAACAGATATAGTGAAACAGATAGAAACGCAATTTGGGGATTAAACAATGAAGAGGAGAGAAACCAAAAAAGTTAGGCAAACAAGGAAAGGGGAAAGACTTGTAAGTATATATACAGGATGGCTGAGGTGATTGTATAAAGAATTTCCATCAGTTTTCTGAAAATAGCAGTTAATGTGCAGAATTTTCACCTGGGCTAACTGTATGCTGATTTCTCTGATTTAAGCCACTATAATGAAGACAGCAATGTGTAATACAAAAACTAGGCCTGAGGGACGGGGAGATGGCACAATAGAATAAGCGCTTCTCTGGCAAGCGCAAGGACTTGAGTTCAATCCCCAGTTCTGGAAAAAAAAAAAAAAAAAAAAAAAAACACTAGGCCTGAATACCTGTCATTTTGTTCTTCTAAATTTGTACCATTTCTGATGTCATATCAATCATTAATATACTCTCTTCAAAATAAGTTTTAAATAAAGGTAAGAGAAGAAAATAAAGAGACAAGAACAAACATTTAAAGTTTCATGAAAGCAAGTGGTAATATTCAATCATATGTCCAATCTTACATAACTATATCCATTAAACTGAGCAACAGATTTGACAATAAAAATAAATAATATATCAACCATTGTTAATTAGCTATTCTTATTTTGAAAATTTGTATAAGTATTGTTGTATGTTACCTTGTTTCTGATTTTTGTTCTTGCTTTTGCTTTTACTCTTCAAAATAAAATAAAATTAAACTAAAAAATAAAAGTAAAAGAAAGACTGCCACTGTGAGGGGAATATCTGTTGGGTGATCACTCTCCCTACTTCCTTCCTTCATGGTTTACTTTCTGCCTACCATGGATGAGCATCTTTAGCTCCTCCACTTTGCTCATTCACCAAGAGTCAGCTAATTATGACATGAAACCACTAATAAGGTGAATGAGAATAAGCTCTTCCTCCTTAAATTTGTGGTTGTAGAGTATGGTGTCCCAGGTAAACTGCTGTGACCAGGACAGATTTCAGAACCAGAGACATCACTGCCATGACTATGCCTGGCCATTGGCTTAGAGTCCTAGGCAACTGAAGAATCAGTCCTGGAATTGTGAAAGCCCAGCTTCATTGCAAATGCTGGTCAGGCCCTAAAAGACCAGAATGCTGACAAAAGGGCAGAGAGTAATGATACAGCTCCTCCGGAGGTTTTAGTTATAAACAGTCTCCCTATCTGCGTTATGAACTAGCAGAAAATCTGTCTATACTTTTTGCATTTTTGAGACTTTGTTGAAGACTGAAATTAGGAGTAGATTAAGCGGATGTAGGAAATTTCAGTGCAGTTCAGTGTTGAGTCTGTTGCATGGGTCTTGCTGCTTGTAGCCAAGTTTATACTGAAAATAAAGAACAAACAGCCCATTGAAACACTTTTTTGTTTTTCCAGAAAGTAAGGCCCTGTAAAAGCTGGGCTGGAGAAAGTACTATGTAAAGCTGTGAAAGTGCAATGGAGACTTCAGAAAGGTGGAGAAGACAGGAATATGGATTACTTGAGGAAAGCCACTGTGCCTAAAAATAGCCCAAAAGGAAGTCATGAGGTCTACCACTATCAGCAAGGTCATAGAGCTAGTGCTGCCCAAGCCTTTAGAAGTTCACATTGCACCACAGTTTGCTCTGAGTGCTGAACATGGAATTGTAGGTTATGATGTTTGCCCTGCTTGATTTGGACATTCCTTTGATCCAATTCCTTTCTAGCACCTTGATTCTTCCTCTGAATGTTTATCTTGTGTCATTGTATATTAGTGGTGTGTAACATTCTTTTTTGTTTTCACACAGCTCACAACTAAAATTTTGTCTTAATCTTGGAAGAGGCTTTGAGCTTGACTTTCCAGTAATTCCAGGACTATTTAGAGTTTAAAAACTCTTAGAGATGGACTAAATACATTTTTCACAGTGAGATGCACACAGATCTTTTGGGGACAAGGGAAAGAATGTAGTCTTATGTAGTAAAATGTCCCCAAGCACCTCATGTCTTCAGAGGAGGAACTTTTGGAGTGTGATAGGCCACAGGAGCATGGAAACCATACAGAATGTTAGGAGCTATGGCCTGATCCAAGAGGGCATTTCAGTGGCCATGTGATGATGTAGAATGTGTCTCCCCTGGCTTTTCCCTTCATTCTTGATTGCTGGATGCTGTCGTGCAGGCAGTGTTTCCCTCCACTATGTCCACTCACTATGCTCTCTCACCTTGTAGCCAGGGGACCACGGACTGGAAATTCTAAAGTCCTGAGACTTTTCTTAAGTATGTGCCTCTTGAGTATTGTGGTCCAGCAATGAGTCACTAATATATTGGGGCTGGAGATGTACCTCAATGGCAGACCCATGCCCAGTATGCATAAAGCCCCTGACCCAGCCCATGAATATGTAATTTTTTAAATATGTTTTTCTGTGGCCTGGTTTTTTTAAAGATGTAATGCCCTACATATTTAACCAACTTGCTAAAAATACCATGGTTTTGTTACTTTTTAATGTTGGATAGCATTTCAAAATGCATATATGTAAAAAAAAAAAAAACAAGCACAGGGACCTCAGTTCCATCCCTAGTCTGGTATGCTGCACTGGCCCTACCCCCCAGGCATGCTGAGGCTTTGACCCACACCCAGCGTAGTGGCACACACCTATAATCCCAGCACTGGGGAGACTCAGAACAGGAGGATCATTACAAGTCTGAGTTCAGTGGTGAGATCCTGTACCAAATACATACATGAATAAATAAATAAATATGAAAAAACAAAATGAAAATATTTTACAAAGCTTAAACAAGAACAATATTTAAAAATGTATTTCTTTTCAGCTTAATAAAATCAAGATAATGTACTTATGCATATATGTAAATTGGGAGTTTAGTCACAGTATGTAAATAAGAACAAAATAATGATTAATGATACTCTATAGCTTTGAAAAGTTATTACACTACACTGTAAGTTTAAATAGTAAAAGTTCACACAGGTAAATAAATATTTCATTATACTTCTTGTGTGAATTCATATTAAAAACTTTCTCTTTAGAATGTATATTAACCTGGGCCAGCGAGATAGCTCAATGGAGTAAGCACCTGCTGAAGCAAGCACAGGGATTGAGTTTCAATCCCCTGAAACACAGGCTGTGCCATATGTACCCCCCAGGGTTGGGCTGAGCCAGCCACCAAGATTGTGTGGTGTGGCACAACCCGGTAATCCCACTTATGGGGAGGCTAAAAACAGCAGGATCACTAAGAGTGGGAGCTGCATACCGAATACATAAAATAAATGAATGAAATGAAATATTTTAAAGCATAAATTACTAACTCTGCAAGATAATCTGTATATACACAACTGAAATCAAGGTTGCATGTTAATGTCAATTGATGGTTTGAGAAATAAAGAGTTTGTAGAGAAAAATTGAGAGTAAAAGCTTTAATTGAATTATTTTGAAATTGATTTCTGTGTACTTTTACCATTTTTTTAAATTAAGCCTTATTTTTCTATATATGTATCCACATATAAATAAGATAGAGAATTTCATTTTATTTTTATTCCTTAAAAAAGAGACAGACCAATAATATAGTTATTTCTGACAAGAAAAATAGTGAACAGGGTGGAAATAAAAAAATCACCAGAATTACAAAATTGTCTCGGAAGAGTATTCCCATGAGAGCTGAATGTATTATTTTCTCATTCAGCTACTGTCAATTATTTCTTATTTCTGTTGTTTATTTATACTCACATTTCTATCAAGGTGGACAGTTGACAACTATTTTAAACCTGACATAATGCAAAAAGATTGCATGGGTCAAAAACCTGTCTTGCTTTAAGAAATATTTAACCAAGCAGTAACTCAATATTTCAGATAGAATACAATTTTTGTTCCAATGCATTCCCACCATGATTTTTAAAAATTAAATAGAGCTCTAATTAAAATTAAAATATCCTCTTATTAATTCTGGATGGCAGAAAATGATTTCAATATATAT
>NW_004524719.1:4472697-4474253 GCF_000260255.1 Octodon degus | reverse complement strand
TTGCTTTTTTACTTTACAATAAAAAGACCACTGTTACATTAATTTAAATAAAAAGTAGTAGATTGATTTAAATAAGTACCATTTCTGATAGAAATACATGAGTTGCTCAGCAGTGAATAAATTTGTTCTTAGTATTAATTTTTGCTCAGGTGGAGAACACAAATCCTCATGTCATACACATTTCAATAGGGGACGCATGAAGAAGAAAAACAATACAATGAGTAAAAGACAAAGTAGAATAAAAAAGCAGGTGTTGTCATGCTGAATAGCCCCATTTTAAAATACATGATTTCTTCTCAGATATTTCTGAACTAATAAAACTTCAGGGGCATTTCTGCTTGGTATTTTCATGTTTAATTAATCAAATATGGGTTTTAAACATATGATCCATACTGTTAACTATATTTCTCTTTGTACCATTAAGGTGAATCAAAAATGTAAACATAGCTTTTGAGCTTTTCTATCTTGATACACTGACCAGTTTTTGTGTTATTTTCTACCACACCAGCTTGACTTCTTGAACTTATACATCAGCTCTGGCCCTCAATATGACAATGCTTAATTGAAAAGGAAGAATGACTAAGGGTGTAAATTTTGATGCCAATTAACAGCCAAGTTGGAATATTCATGCAATACATCAAACAATCTCTTGTTTAAAGGAGAAGTTATAACTTCTACCCAAGAGACTGGTTGAAAGGAAATAGTGATTGCTTTACTATTTTTTTCAGTTCTGAGGATTCAACTCCAGACCTTAAGCTTGCCAGGCAAGCACATATTCTATTGAGCTATTTCCATGGCCAAATTTTTTCTTTCTTTCTTTCTTTTTTTTTTTTTTTTTTTTTCAGTACTGGGGATAGTAAGTAGTGATTGCCTGACATTGGGATTCTAGATGTGGCAGTATGTTTGGGGGATGTGTAGAGAACAAATGTCAATGAATTTACCAGCTTCTTGTAGTGTTGTTTCCTTTGGCAGCTTGTGAGTTGTGCCTTGGGGCACTGGAAGACTTAAGTAAATGGTAGAAGTACTTTTCAGTTCTTTATTCTAGATGAGGAGAAGACCTAGAATCTAGAGAGAAAACCTTTGCCTGACTGCTTATTAGTTAACAATTTTTTTCCCAAATTATGGGTGTCTTTTTATTCCATTAGTAACTTCTTTTCACATGCAAAACCTTCTCAATAGGAGGAGGTCCCAGTTGTAAATTCTTTCAATATTTGTGCGATTTGATTTTTGTTCATGAACTCTTTGCCTACTCCTACGTTTTCAAGAGTTCCTTCTATTTTCTCTTATAGGAGATTTACTGTTTCTCTGTTAATGTTTAGATTTTTAATCCATTTTGACTTTAGCTTAGTGCATGGTGATAGACTTGGGTCAAGTTTTAGTTTTCAGCATGTAGAGAGCCAGTTTTTCCAGCACCATTTGTTAAGGAGGCTATCTTTCTTCTAGTAAGCACGTTTGGCCCCTTTGTCGAAGACACGGTGGCTTAGGGTGTTTGTAGTGGCTTTTGCATCTTCTAGTCTATTCCATTGATTCTCAGGTCAGTTTTTCTCTGTTTGTTT
>NW_004524719.1:4434588-4472597 GCF_000260255.1 Octodon degus | reverse complement strand
TTGTAGTATAATTTCAAGTCAGGAATTGTAATGCTTCCTGTCTTGTCTTTGTTTCCCAGGATTGCTTTTGCTATTCTAGATCTTTTCTGTTTCAAAATAAATTTTAGGAATGATTTCTCTAGGTCTGTGAGGTATCTTGGTGGTAGTTTAATAGGGATTCCATTAAATCTGCATAACAATTTTGGTATTATGGTAATCTTCACAATGTTGGTTCTTCCTATCCAGGAGCAGAGAATATCTTTCTGTCTTCTGAAATCCTCTATGATCTCTTCTTTCAGAGTATTTTAATTTTCATTGAATAGATCTTTGACTTCTTTAGTTGGATTAATTACAAGGTGTTTCATTTTCTGTGGTGCTATTGTAAAAGGTGTTATTTCTCTAATTTCCCTTTCAGTGTGTTTGTTCCCTGTGTAGAGAAATGTTATTGATTTTTGGGCTTTGATTTTGTTTCCTGCTATGCTACTGAATTTGTGCATTGATTTTAGTATCTTCTTGGTGGAGTTGTATTTTTTTTTGTCTTCCAAGTAAAGTATCATGTAATCTGAAAATAATGGTAATTTAACTTCTTCTTTATGTATTTTTATTCCTTTTATTTCTCTCTTTTGTCTAATGGCTCAAGCTACTGATTCCATAACTATGTTGAATAGGCATGGTGATAGAGGACATCCTTGTCATATACCAGATCTGAGAGTAAAAGATTTTATTTTTCCCCATTTAGAATTAAGTTAGGTGTTGGATTATCATAGATGGCTTTTATCAGATTGAAGTGGGGGCCATCTATTCCAATTTTCTGTAGCATTTTGAACATGATGAGTTTTGGGAATTGTCAAAAGCCTTTTCTGCATCAATTTAGATGATCATGTGTTTTTTGGATTTGGGTCTATTGATATAGTATATTACATTTATAGATTTGCATACATTGAACTATTCTTGCATTCCTGGAATGAATTCTACCTGGTCATAATGTAAAGTCTTCTTGATGATTTGCTGTATTCTATTTGCTCAGATTTTATTGAGGATTTTGGCATCCATGTTCATGAGGGAGTTTGGCCCATACTTGTCTTTTTTAGTTGTGTCTTTCCCTGGTTTTAGTATCAGTGCAAAATGATTTTGGGAGGATTGCTTCCTTTTCAGTTTTATTGAGGAGTTTAAGGAGTATAGGGATTATATTTTCTGTAAATTTCTTGTAGAAATCAGCTATGAATCTATCAGGATCTGGACTTTTCTTTGTTGCTGTTTTTTTATTACATTTCATATTTCATTGGCTGTTATTGTGTTGTTGAGGGTTCCTATATCTTCTTCATTCAGTTTTGGTAATTTGTACCTTTCTAGAAATCTGTCCATTTCTTCTGTGTCTTCTATTCTGTGAGAATAAAGATTCTCAAAGTAGCTATTGATAATCTTCTGAATTTCCACTGGGTCTGTTGTAATTACACCCTTTTCCTTCCTCATTGCTTGTATTTGAATTTTTCTTTCCTCTTTTGGATGAGGTTAGTTAGGGGCTCATCATTTTTTTTTTAATCTTTCAAAGAACCAACTTTTTGATTCATTAATTCTTTGAATTGTTTTCTTCATCTGAATTGAATTTATTTCTGCTCTAATCTTTATGATTTCTGCTCATCTTTGGGCTTTGGGTTTGGTTTTCTCTTCTTTTTCTAGATGTTGGAGGTGTTACATTAGGATGTTTATTTATTCCCATTCTGTTTTCCTAATGTGTGAGTTCACAGCTTTAAATTTCCCTCTAACAACTGCTTTCATCATTTCCCATAAATTCTGGTAAGTTGTCCTTGAGCTTTCATTGAATTGTAGATATTGTTCAATTTCTTGTTTAATTTCATCTGTGACCCATTGTTTGCTGAGTAAGGTGTTTAATTTCCATGTATTTATGGTGTTTTTCTGGTTTCTTTTGTTGTTTATTTCCAGTTTCATTGCACTGTGGTCAGATAATATGCATCAATGTTTTCTGTTTTCTTCCATTTACTTAAGCATGACCTATGGAATGATGTGTGATCTAATTTAGAAAATGACCCATGTGCAGCTAAAAAAATTTGTATTCAGCTGGTGTTAGTTGGAACACTCTGTATATGTCTACTAAGTCCATTTGTTCCAAGTTCTAGTTCAGTTCTGCTACTTCTTTACTAATTTTTTGTCTGCTTGACTTATCTTTTTCGGATAAGGAGGTGTTAAGGTCTCCTGTTAAGATTTTGGTATTGGATATTAGAGTTTTTCATGTCCATTAAGATTTTTCTTATATAGTTTGTTCTCCCATGTTTGGCACATAGATATTTATTGCCTCTTGAATTTTTCCCCTAACCAGTATATAGTGGCCTTCTTTATTTTGCTTGATCATTCTTGATTTGAAGTGGAGACTGTCTGAGAACAGGATTGCTACCCCTGCTTTTTTCTGACATACTGGAGCATGTAGTATTGTTTTCCATCCTTTGACTTTCAGCATATGAATTTCTTTATGAGTTAAATGTGTTTCTTCTATACAGCATGTTGTTGAATTGTGCATCCTAATCCACTGTGCCAGTCTATTTCTTTGAATTGGAGAATTGAGTCCATTGACACTGATGGTTATAATTGAGATGCATTGACTTATGATTGATATGTTAATTACCTGCTGTTGTTTACTCCTTTTTCTCTTGTGTTTGTTTGCTCTATTTAGTGGGTTCCTTCTGTTCTCATTTGTTAAGTTCTGATCATTTTGGTCCCTCTCTAGAATATCTTTTAGTAATCTCTGTAGGGTTGGCTTTGTCATCATGAAATTCTTTAGCTGTTCTATGTCATGGAAGTGTTTCATTTCTCCATCAAACTTGACAGTGTTTTGCAAGAACTAGTTGTCTGGGCTGGAATTTATTTTCATAGAGGACCTGACATACTCTGCTCCATGGTTTGTGAAGAGAAGTCGGCTGTAATTCTGATGGGTTTCCCTTTAAATGTGATCTGCTTCTTTTCTCTAGTGGCTTTCAGTACATTGCTCTTGCGCTGCATTTCTGGGATCTTGACTATTATATGTCTGGGTGTGTTTTTAATTGGGTTGATGTTCTTTGGAGTTCGGTATGCTTCATTACCTGAATGTCAGATTGTTGCCCCATATTTGGGAAGTTTTCTGGTATTACTTCTGCCCATATTCTCTGTATATCATTTATATTGACTCCTTCTTTCTCATTCATGCCTATTAGTCTCATGTTGTTCATTTTGCATCGTCTTGCAGGTGATGAATTATTGTTTTCCTGCACCCTAGTTGTTTTTAAGAGATCTTTTCTTACTTTTTCACTAGTTTTGATAGCATCTTCAAGATCTGAAACTCTATCTTCAGTCAAATGGTTTTGCAACCTTATGATTGAGACTTTAAGTTCCTCTAAATCTCTTTGACTGCTTCATGCGGTCTATTTCTTTCCTATATTGATCATTGAAGCATTCCATTTTTTTTCTAATCTGTTCTACTTTTTGGCAGTACCTTCTTGAGAAGTAGTTATTATTTCATTATAGTTATCCTTTCTTTATTTACTTCTGAGATTCTTTCTGATCTGATTTCCTCTATATGTTTTTCTGCAGTTGATTCTTTACTTCAGACAGTATTAATTCTGAGATTTCTTTTTTTACTTCAGAGGTTATTTCTAATCTGAGTTCTTCTGTACATTTCTGTAGTTGTTTCTTTATGTCAGACACTATTAATTCAGATATTTCACCTGTTTGATTGCCAATTTCTTCTGTGCTAGTGTCTTCTGCATTTGTTTTGGTTGGGCTAGGGTCCTGAGATTGCATTTTGCCTCTTCTCTCTATCATTTTGTATAGCACTGACCTTTGATGTACAGTTTTGGTGCAGTTATAACTTTAGCACCTACTGAAATTCTAACCCAAGAGAGATTATATGATTAAGGCAGTTATAGTTTTGTATTTATAGAACTAGAATAAAAAGCACTAATAACAGGTAACGATATTTAGCAGTTGACAAACTTATAAGTAATCGCTTTGTATTTCAGACAGTGTATTGGTCAGGGTTTTACTTAGAGGAACAGATATAATATATGGAATAGAAATTAACACAAGATATGCAATGTATAAGGTGCTAGAAGATTGGCCTATGACAGTCAGCCACAGAGTCAGATAAAGGAGTGTGCAGAGGGCGTCTTGGAAGAATTCAGTTCCAAGGTCTGATGCTCACTGCAGTGCTCCATGCAAGTCTTTATTGGTCAGCTAATGGTTCTAAGACAGAAGACTAAATAGTCTGTGATGGACGCTGAAGAGTCTGCAACAGAAGATGAAGGATCCAAGCTAGAGGCCAAAGAGTCTGCGCTGCAAGCCAGGTGATGAAGTCCAAGCTGAATACGAAGACTGAAGTTCATCTGATGAAGTGGAATATGTACTACTTCCTCAGCCCCTTTATAGTCTCTTTGTACTGAGTCACTCTGGGAGCAGAACCAATTGTGCCCCAGGGCAGGACCCCTATTGGCTGGAACTGTGCTGCGGAGTCATCCAGCCAATTTGATATAGTGTATCAACCACTACAGACAGGATGAGCAATCATTATGTCTGCATAGCTAAGTAGATGTTAAATTGGGAATTTGTATTTAAGTTAGTTCTTTGCTAGATCCAAAGTAATAAGAGCATTCTTCCTCTTTCTCTCTTGACTGAGAGAGGGGGCAAAAGGTAACCAGGGTAAACTAGCCTGCCTGGAAAACACCAGGTACATCAAGGGGAGGTACTCAGACAGATCTAGCAAAGTGTCTCAGCTTACCTGTTGCAGATCTAAAGTTTGCATTCATCCAATTGTGCTTGGCTTGGGTCTAGCTGCTGTGCTCAGCTTCTTCCTGTTGCAGCCCTTGGAAATGAACTTGCTGTGTCCCTCTAGCAAGATGTTCTGCTCCTGGATTATCTGTGTGGTTCTGGGCCCTAGCCTCTCTGCAGGACTTAAGCTGCAGAGTTTCACCCCAGGGCTGTATGCCAGGCCTGGGCTGGGTCTGGAAGGGTCCAGAGACAGGAAAGAAGCACTCACTCACAAGTGGGCCTGGGCTGGGTCCAGAGGGATCCAGCAGGCAAAAGGAGTGCAGAAGCTCTACTTTACACATGCAGGGCCTGGGCTCAGGAGGCATCTGGAGGGCCTCCTGGAGCTCAGCGGAAGTTCTAAGTCACATGCCAGCCTGGGCTGGTTCTGGAGGGTTTCAGAGTGGTCCCAAGAGCAAGACTGAAGGTCTCACTCACAGGCCAGGTTTGGGCTGGTTCTGGAGGGACTCAGCAGGTGCAGGGGGGCACTGAAGCTCTCCCACACACTCATTGAGTTTGGGCTTGGGCTGGGTCTGGAGGGGTTCTGAGAGTGCTGCTGAAGTTGTCATTCACAAGCCAGGCCTGGGCTTGTTCTGGAGAGACTCAACGGGCACAGGGGAATGCAAGGAAGCTCTCCCACACATTTACCAGGCCTGGGCTTGGGCTCCAGAAGTGGTTTTCAATGACTGGCAGTCCTGAGATATGAAAGGACAGCCCAGGTTCAGCGAGGAGAGGGACTTCTCTGGCCACCAGGCTGAGACAGGAAGCTGAAAGAGAACAAAAGCAGCAGACCCAGAGGAAGGAGTAAGGGCATCTGTGAGCTCGTGGGCCACCATGGGGAAATTGTCTTAGGAAGCATTAGGAAAAGCATTCCCCACATTGATTGAAGACACCAAAAATCATCAGACAGGTTCCATGCTTAACACTTCACTGATGATCTGAAACATCTTAAGTTTGGGTAATTCAACAATATGATAATAATTAACTAAGCCCACACAAAAATGATGAGATAAACACTAATGCTTTCTCTCAAATGTAGTATACAGTGCAGAGTTTTCTTTTACAAGGTTACTGAGTCAAGCATGTATCTATCTATCTACATCTATATCTATCTGTCTATCTATCTATCTATCTATCTATCTATCTATCTATCTATCTATCTAAAATATTACAGAAAAACGTTATTCAGAAGTCATTTAAATATGTAATTTTCTCACCCGTGGTGAGAATGGCCTCATAAGACTGTCATATGTCACTTTTTCAAGCCAGTGAATATATTTATGCTAGTTCCTATGAATTGATTCACGGAATTTTAATTCTACTGATATTGGTTTACTACATTCTGAATGACAAAGCAGCTATTTTGTTCAAAAACTATATTATTTACAATAAAACTTCTATTATTTATTTTCTGACCTAGAAGAAATTTAAGGAACTCATTCAGAGGCATATTCAAAAGCAGAGACTATAATTTACATTTATATGCTTAAAAAATATATTTACTTGAGTAACCCTTCAGTGAAATAAGAATCTTACAGATGTAGAGGGTTTAAAATACATATTTTGTGGCTTAGGACATCATTTTAGGTGCCCAAAATGCATTGAACCAAAATGGAGTCATAAATTACCAGTAACATCTTTAATTACAACAAGCAAATCCCAGTGATCTGTTATCAGAGAACTGAAGGTTGTTCTAAGTGAAGGGAAACGACTTTTGTAGACTTCTCTTCTGCAAATCATGACTCTAAAACATTCGGTAGTGGGTCTCCCTGCCCAGCCTGCACTCATAGTGATCCACCTGTTTTCAGCCTCCCTCCATGTGCTGGGATTACAGGGGTGCACCACTACACCTGGGCTTGGTGGCCAGCTCAGCACTTCTGGAGGCAGGGCCAGGACAGCATGTAGTTTTGGGTATTGAAACCCTGTCCTTCTGCTTGCTTAAGCAGGCACTCAGTCCACTGAGCTATCTTGGAGGCCCCAAACCATGACTTTTTATTAACTGGTTTTTACTACACACCATTGCCATGTGCCCTAACTCTCCTCTCTTTTACCCCAAGGACTTTTCTCAAAGTCTCCCTTAGCAATAACGCAGGTGTGGAAACCTGCATTATTTTCTAATGAAAATGTAGAACAAATACATTGTTTTCTGTATTTATTTCAATAATAGAAATAAAATAAAGGAAAAAAGAAGTCCATATTTCCTTAATAGTGATCCTGGAAACATAAAAGATGATGAGAACATGAATGTTGTGCTCAAGCGGTGAAAATGTGAATGGAAACATTTTCCTGGTAAATGGTGCATAACATAAGGAAACCTCATGATTTCCAAGATTTTACAACATGATTTTACAAATGTACTGGGAAATTAGCTACACAACTCACAACAGGTTTGTAATGAACCTCATTGCTTGTGGGTGATTCCAAATGAGAGATTTCCTATTTGACAACTGGTGGCAGAAAATAGGAATCAGAATGTAGTTGCAGGAATGAAAGCTGAGAGAACATAGATCAAATAGGAGAAAAGGGTCAGAATATAAAGATGGAGTAGAAAGAAATATGACTCAAGTGTCTTGACCCCCGGAAGACTGTTATTTACAGAGAAACTACCCAAAATTTTGATGAATGAAAGAATACATAAATGATTTCAAAAAAACTGTCAAAAATCATGCACACACAATAGTTTTATAAATTTGGTTTGAGCGTAGACACATATCTTTTTAATGTGAGTATGTGGCAGTATTTGAACTTGTTTGCATACGGGCTTAGCATTGAAAGTTGAAGAAATAAAATTGATAACAAAACTGTAAGACTAAAATTACGTCAATGTTCATATTCATGTAAATGCTTACTAATGAGAGAAATCAATGGTTAGGTAAAGCATTTTTTTCTGTATACCATAATAGTTAATAAAAATCATAAACTAAAACAGAGGAACAAGGTCATTTTCTTCACTATAAGTTCTCTCAAATGCAGAACATATATATTTCTCTTTACATCATACTAAGAATTTCAATTTTATGATGTTATGCTTCTCACTCTGCTGATGTACATGGGAGTGACTTTCTAGGCAATAGACACAATGTTGGGTTTGCATTCATCTAATTATTGATAATTTGAAAAAATATTGGAGTTCAAAATCCAATGTGTTCTTCAAATACCAACAGAAATTGGGTATGACTAAAATGCTACTCTTCTATGAAAAGCATCTCACCTCTACTTTTCAGATGGATGATTTTGATTGTAATAGTTTGGAAATAGTTCCACAGTGAAAGATATTTATCCATGGGCTTATTGAAAACCTTTTAAAAGCTTATTTCCTGGCACATCAATGTCATTTTTCAAAGACACTGTATTATTTCAAGAAATAAATTATATACATAAATAAACTTACGATAAATAGATCATAATAAATGTCACAGGAACAAAATGAATACAGACAAATGGATGCTAAATGTTTCCTACTCAGATTAATTAGTGCTCCATGCAGAAAACTTGTTGTTTTTTTTTTTTTTTGGTATCCAGATTAACTTTCATTTCAAAATTAATTGCTGTACAAAAGCTCCCTTATAACTATGATCTTTAATCAGGTTCTTCATGAAGTTAAACCAATCAGCATCATACTATTTTGCCAGTTAATTTTATAGTTGAAACCAGTCGGAAAATAAAGAAATAAAAACAAATCATTGTAAAATATTGTTAAGATTTTTCCAGGTGAAAACAGGAAGTGGAGCATGTGCAGTTTATTTTCTCATTCAACAATTATCTAGTGTTTGTTTATCATTGATATTCTATTAAAAAATAAAGTAATCCATTTATCCTGACACTGATAAGTAGTATTTGGTGAGACATGAGAGCTACAGGTTGAGTAGAAATATAGATAAACAGATTCAGTGATAGATGGATACACAGATATCCTATTTTCCTAATCACCTAGCTCTAGCTGAAAAATTCTTTCTGAAAACTAAATTCTGAAAAGCTGAGTCTTTTGCAGTTTTACCCATAATGAATGCATCTTTCATTCTGATCCTTATGGATATGAAGCCAATCTTATCTTTTTCTAAACTTCTTACATTTTCTGGCAAGTGTTGGTTTTCTTTGTTGATATTGATATACAAAGGTGAGATCATAGGTAGGTAGTCACATACCTTCCATAAAATGATAATATCTCCACACTACTAGGAGTGTCCCAGTTAAGAACATTGCATACACTTAGAGCTACGTATTGTTTTCAGCGGTGTAGCCGATGACAAGGTGTGTGAAAGTCTAAGCATAATATATATACAGAATGAAGACTTTTCATTTATATCCAAGTTCTGTGGAATCAGAGTGCTTCTCATTGCTTTTTGATGGAACCAGGGACTGAACACAGGCCCTTGCACTTGCCAGGTAAGCACTTCTTCTACTGAGCTATCTCCCCGGCACCAGAGGACTTATCATTAAGGATCAAAATTGGTCCTAATGCGTTCTCAGAAGTGGATGCTTTTCTTCAGTGTTCCATGAAAGAGTTAATGTAATATGTTTTTTATATTAATTTTATTGAGAAAGAAATAGTAATAGACTGTTTCGGAACAGGTTAGTAGGACAGTTACAATAATTAATACATTGCATATTGTTGTCTTCGTAGTAGTTACTCATAGTATAGGATGCAGACATGATATCTTACCTAAACACTATTAGTTCAAAACTTTCTTCTGATTGAACTAAGAGAAAGTAGTTGTATATCTGTGCTATTTGTGTGTATATATGTAATATGAACTTGTAATGAAAACTGAGATGGAAAGAATTTCCAATAGATGTGCAATTAACATTCATGATATGAATATGATAAAAAATATTGTCTAAAAATTTACCTTGCATCTTGATACAGATGGAATTGTAGAAATTAGTTAAGAATGAAAATATGAAAAGTAATATCAAATAAAGTTATTTAAAGGACTTTTTCAGTTATGCAATTTGCTTGACATTAAAAAATAGAAGCTCAAAAATATAACTAACTTATTACCTCATGGGCTAAATGATCTAGGTTTGAGAAAGGACACTGCAGTAAAAATATTTTTCACAAATCTTAAATATATTAAATATATATTACACTAACATAATATATAATGCATCTATCTCAAATAGCTCCAAGTGATTTGCTTAAAATTCATTTTGGTGTAAAAATTATCTAAATTTTCCTTAACATTCCTCTTTATGAGTGCTTAAGATAGTTTAGTTGTATTTAGAACAGTTTTGCCTGTTGCGTATACTGATATATTAAAAGATATGCATGTCTATGTTGTAAAATGGAAACTAAAAATAATTACAATTATGATGTAAATTTAAATTTTAAGTAATTTTCACACATTATAAAGAATAGTCAGGCTGGCCAGATAGCTCAGCAGATTAAAGTGCCTGCTTAGGCAGATGCATGGACTGGTGTTCAATTCCTAGTGAGCTGTGCCAGCCCCACACCCAGGGCATGCTGAGACAGCAATTGAGATTGGGCATGGTGGTGCCCATCTCTAGTCCCAGTGCTTGGGAGGCTGAAAACAGGAGAATCAATGGAGTCTGGTCTGTGTAGTGAGAGCCTGCCAACCCTGTACTAAATACATAAAAAAGAATAGTCTTTCTATATATGTATTAATGCCTTTCCCTCGCTGCTATGTTATTTAACAGAAACATTAATGCTCAGAAAGAATTTAATAATTTTTTATTTATTTATTTTTGCGGAACCAGGGATTGAACTCAGACTCTTCTGCTTGCCAGGGAAGCGCTTATTCTAGTGAGCAAGGTCTTAATTCTGATTATGTCTTCATTTATTTGACAGCCTGCTGTAAGCTTATGAACTGTATTCATTAAAATCAATTAACTTTGATTTTAACATTTCATAATGAATTAAAGATATATTCCATTTTTGTAGCAATATTTATTTATTCTGTATTTTCTCTATATCTGTATCTTGTAAGGTTACGTTTTTCTAACAATCTGTTTCTCAGAAATCATTCATTTCTTTTGTCCTTGATCCTTAATTTACAAATTAGCTCCCTTACATTTAATACAACAAAGCAAACAAATCCCTCAAAATCGCACACATGTGTGCATAACGGTATTTATTTGAGCTTCAAGCATTTAACCTGATTTGGTACAACCTTCACAGCTGTCTAAGGAGATAAGCATAATATCACCTCCTTTAGCCTGTAATAAAGCTCACCGATACACAGAGGAACTAAATAAACCTCGTAACAATACAATCTTTCAGAAATAGGATTTGAATCGCAGCTCAGGTGTATTAATTTTTTAGTCCCTTAGTTCTATTGTCTTCCAGGCAAAATCTCACACAAGATTACTTTTTGGTTGTATTATTCTACTGATATTTGAAATTTAAAAACAAATCTAAGGGCTTATAACAACAAGTTTTTATTATGTCACTTTTCCCATCAGTCAAAAGTCTAGGTGCTCTGGGGACTTTCCATTTAGGAATCACAAGATTACAATAAGGGTGTCACAGGGCTTTGTTGGTTTCTAAAACCTAAGGTCATCTAAGTTCACCTGGTCCTTAGAAAATTTCGGTTCCCTATAGGTTGAGGGCTGAGGCTATTGCTCTCTTGCTAGCACATAGCTGTGGGTTAGCCACAGCTCCTGGGAGTTTGGTTAGTTCTCTCTCAGAGGGACTTGCTCAGGTTGTCTCCCAAAGTGATAGCCTACTCAAGCCAGGAATATATGTTCAACCTCCAATCTGCAAAGACACTGGATTCTCATCATCTGTGCAATTCTCAATGTATTAGAAACAACCATGGACACTCAGGAAGGCAGGACTGTATGGCAGGCAACCCGGGCATACATTGGAGTGGCCACCTCACTGACATCTCTTATCCTACAAAGCTTTGCACTTTCTTGTTCCCTTCTCAGTCCAGGCTCATGACGGTGAGATCAGTATCTCAGTCATGGAAGTTGAAAAGCAGAGTTTCATTCTATTTAAATCTGATGTCTACTTTCAGAGAGTATATTTTGTTTCAATATGAACTCCTTGGATTAATCTACATCCTACTTTACAATTTTGTGCCATTAAATCTTTTGATTTTATTTGCCCATCGTATGGCATTGTTTATCATGTTCCATTTTCTCTCTCCAAATTTGATGACAATTCACTGAATCTGGAATATATTGATTATTCAGCATCATTTCATAATCTCTAAATTCATTCCTTTTCATTTGGATTTACTCCTCCAGAATTATGATTTGTTTGCATTTTACCTCAAATTCTAGTAGCCCACTTAAATATTATTGGACTGAACATTTCTTTCTGATGCTCTATGAATTCTTCCTCTTCTTACTGGCTTGGGAGAGTTCTCATGCAAGAATTTCTGAAACTCATACACTAAATGCTGCGCAACTTTTACCAAATCCAGATATTTTATGATAAAACTATAGATATCCAAACTGTTTTGGCAAGTTACCTGTTTCTCTTGGTTTCATATTCCATCTAGTATATTAAGTGCTGCTTAAAAAGTTAGAAGCTTTTTCATATTTAATTATTCAATTCTATTTTTATTATATAAACACATCTTAAACTTGTATTTATCATTTATGACTAGATACATGGCCACTGGAAGTACTTATTGGCACTATAATTCCATGAGGTATTTTTAAAATGAGTGTATGTTAAATATATACTTTATTATGCAAATATCTCATCTAGATACCTGATATATCTTATAGAAACAGTATTTTAATGAATAAATTATAAATGCTAAATAGAGACATCTGCCAATAGCTCAATAATTATGTTTGAACAGTGTGTAGTAGAACCAAAAAGTTAACATAAAAACTCCACTAATTTAGCAAGTTAGAGTAAATTACTTTGTCCCAAATAGGATTATAGAAAGTATATAGGGTATTTGGTCTTCAACATTTCATAATGCTGGAGAATTTGTGAGAATACTTTTTTCTTAAGTCTGTGGGCTTTTTTTCTTTCTAAACCACGTCTTTCAACTATATTCCCAAGCACAATAAATTAAGCCATCATGACTAATTTTCTTAGATTACACACATGTGCTTTATCATTACTGTACATAAATCTAGTTTCAAATGAATAAGTGGCAGCCAGCTAACAGATTAAACCATTATAATCCATTTATATTTTTTACACACAAGTTTTTGGAATGTATTTGTCAAACTAGAACATGCTAGTTCAGGTTCTCAAGTACATCTCAGAGGACAAGGTCATTTTGCTCCAGTAAAGATGATGTTTAAATATGCAGTCTCTCACATAGGAAGAGTGAAGTGCCTCGAAGTAATTCAGTAGATTACTCAGAATAGCAAGATAGGTGAGTTTATAGGCCTTCAGAACTTTTGATAGAATGGGGCGATAAAAGCAAAGATTGGAAAATTCTAATCTTTTATTCTTGTCTGCGAACAGCCCTTGATGACCCTCCAAAAGAGTAACTCGATTCACATAAATGACACTCTAGTTTATGGAAATTTCTTTTAACAAAGCAATTGCAACTTTTAATATAAAACACATTTTCATTTATACACACACACACACACACACACACACACACGCACGCACACGATCTTTCAGTTAGTGGCTCTTGAGTAAGCTTCCATTTTCATAAAAAATAATGAACTATTGATAGTTCGTGAAAAACATTATCAATGCAATGAATTCCGCCTTGTTTGTTTCCTTAGTTTTATAACACACAACAGCTTCTTTGTGTGCCGTGCAGAATTTACAGTTCTCCCCTGGTAGGTTTGCAGAAATTACATGTCGGCCTTTCGTTTCGAAGGAGCCCCTGAGTGTGGGGACGAAGCCATCTGACCTTGCGTGACACCAATTAGACGTTTCTATTGTATTAAATGTCTTATGTCAACTGGAAAATATATTTTCCTCCGGACTTTTGTGCCCTTTAAAAGAATAATGACTTTGCTAGAAAAAACTAGAAATAGGCACTCTGAAATGAGAGACCCCTCCCTCCAGCTTGTGGTAGTTTTTCTTTAATTATTAGAAGGAACAAGCGAAGGTTTCCTAAGGAATATACTTTCTTCCCTTCTTCTGTTGCCTTGCCTCTATGAAAATGAATTTCCCTTGTCCCGAGAGCAGAGAAAATAGAGAAAAAGGTTGATTTTCAAAAATCAGCGTTTAAAAGAGTATATATAAACTGGAATAAGTGAAGTGCAGTGTATATCACTCTGCATTTTATTACGTTGAAGTATTAAACCTTGCCATTTTATTTGATCATTATCAGTGAAAGAACCTGAGAAATGAGTCAGTACACAGTACATTTTGCTGTCGACTATAGATACAGAATTTGACAGGAATTTATACATAAAATTTTTCACAACTTAACAGGAACAATTTTTGCTTATGTCCATTTCTTGTTTTACAATTCTGTCGATCTAGGGCACTTCTGAACACATATTTGATGTGATGTGCTCGTAATGTCCAGAATATTAATTCAGTTATTCTTTGTAGTTCCAGGAGAAGTAAAGCCAACGGGGAAATGAAAATCATGCAGAAATAGATAAATCCTTGATGAAAAGCGTAATTTTTTTGGCTTAGTTTCTAAATACTGACATTAAGAAAGATGGAGGAAGAAAGCTCATCCTAACTGTGTTTGATGTCTTGAATGATATAATATTTCACAATGATGTGTGTGGTATTAACTACCCTGAAATTAGATTTATGTGTGTCCCTTGCTTTTTTGGGTTGACAGTGAAAATGCTTTTCTTGCTCATTAAACCAATGCATTTATCTCGCTGGGCTCTAGTTCTTGTGATTACCTCTGATTTATGGATTACTTTCACAAGTGAAATAAGCCCATCATGCAGAATAAAATATTCTACTTTCTAAACTATAGGTTTGTGATACAAATTTAGATGGTTTAGGTTGTTTTGTGTAGTAAGTGATTTGGTATCAATATTAATTTGACTGCTTTCAAGACACACTTTTGATACTCATGTTATATAAAATCAATATCAAAATCCACATTATTCATATGTAAAAATGTTAGCTGTTCAGACTTTGCTATTTGAAGTCAGTTTTCAAAACTATACTTTCTAATTTTATGCTTTGTTGTTTTATACTATGATGTTTTATTTTCAGTGTGATATAAAATTGAATACAGGCTTGAATGCAATTAAATGAAGCTTATCTTTTGCCATGACTTATATTTTTACATCATTTAAATGTAAATAAAGGGAAAATAGGTGTATTTTGTCAAATACTAAGTAATATTTTTAGGACCCATGCTGGTTAAATATACCAGGTAGAAATACAGTATATTACTACTATTTTCGTGTGGATTATTTTCTGCTACTAAGGCATATGCCCTGGTTTTCACTGCCATTGAATTATTACCTACAGCTATAAATCTTGAGTCTTTTTTATGAATGAGATTTTACTTGTAAAGGGTATATTAGGTTAGCCTCCCTCTTAGATAATGCTCTTCACAGCGTGCTTTATTAAGTTAAGTTTGTGCTGCTTAAAGGAAACTGACCTCTAATTTTCCCATAAACTATTACACTTGATTACAAGTCAGAGTAACAGAAGCCTCATTTTCAGATTTAGAGTGAGGAAGCCTGTTGTGTCGTCTTACGAAACACATGCCAGACAAAACGCCATTAAAATGATTATGATTGTATATGAGTATTTGAATATTTTAAAAATTCCACTAAACTGAAAATGATAGATATAAAATAGTTTTCCATTTTTAAATGTAGATGGTCAGATAAAATATTTAAGGATATTTTATGATGCAATGCTTTTCAGTTTTTCAACATGAGCTATGATGTATTCTTATGTATATTCACACTTTTATTAGACAAGAGCTGGCAGTGGACTCAGAAAATATAATACATGACCTTAATAACTTAAGAATTTTTCAAAATCTGATCTGTGTAGTTCTGCAGGATGTAGTCTTATTAATAGAGATTAAAATTTAATCCCATAAATAACATAGTATGAACTACGAGAGTTTTATTGTAGGTGGGTATATAAAACTAGATTGCTTCTCAAATAAAAGTAGAATAATCATGACATAAAAAATGTGTAGTTATGTACCAATAATTTAGGAAACCTGTCTTAAGATGAAAGAATTAACAAAACAAAGCCCTGACTTGCATTTACTAATAATTTTATAGTAAATTTTGATCATTAAAGTTTGTTATATTTGTGAATAAAATTTCTCCATTAGAATGTCATCATTCATGATTCTTGATATTCATTATAATAAAGAAATAAATGCCTGGTCTGCCCATAAAACTTGACAACAGAGGGAGAGGACACTCAATCTGAGTATGAAATGTAGTGCTTCAATAATGACAACTTTTAGTTGAATTATATTATTCAGGAAATTCTTTCAAAATTTATTTTTGTGTGAGGGCACTCATGATACCCTTTAAAGTAAGTGCACTAATACATAAAGTTATAGATGTAGAAAGAAAAGATTGAAGCTGGCAAAAAATGTAGCCAAAATTAAAGCAGGCTGTAAGATGTGATCTACAGTGTGATGTGTAACGTCTTTCTTCTTCTTTTTCTTTTAACACAAAGCGAAGTATAGAGAAAGCTTAATAACAGAGTAACCCTTAACGTTTTGTTGTGATACAGCTTCATCTCTTCTTGTGTGTTAATTTATCATTTTCTAAATTTTTTGTCTCTTTTAGGGATTGAAAATTTAGACCACCAAAATTTTGAGTATACTGTGCCATAATCTTCATATGTATCAACCTACGCCAAATGTGAGCAGTCAGATCATTGTTTTATGTATTTAATATTTTTACATATTTAATATTAAACAGCTTGGAACTTAGCACCTTTTATTTGGGTATTATTTATTTTGGGTATTTAATCTACAAAGATATGTAGATTAAAATTTATATATTTTCTGATAAGAAAAAATTCAATATAAATATGAAAATTTTATGCCCGAGCATGAATGATTTTAAATTATAGGAATAGTAATAAAGACTTATGCATGTTTTTTATCTAACATATTTAAATTGTAATATTCTCTATTATATTATAATGGAAAAATCAATCCTTTTCAATTTCTATGTTTTAAGAGGCAAAGAACATGAAATATATTTGTGCAATATGATGTGTTTTAACTGTAAAATGCTTTCAAATTTTAGTCTAAAATGCTCTTCTGTATAAGTTAAGCTTTAAGATTCATACACATTTCGTGAATGATAAATCATCCTGCCATCACTGATCAATTACGAATGGGACGGTGTTGCAGCGAGCAATTGTCTGCTGCCTAAAACTGATTACTCTTATTACCTGACAAATCACTTCATGATTTTAAATGAGAACTGAACACCAAATATACAGATGGGTTGCACTCTTAAGGTGATTGATAAGCATTTAATTATAAATCATACTTTAATTCAGTTACTCTGTTCAACCAAGTATAACTTATGAAATTCAATGTATAAAATATTAATTCAGGCTATAATTGAGTTTGTAGTTTTACAAGGGCTCATTGCCCCAGAATGCAGTGGGAGACATCGAAATGATAGCTCATTCAGCTGCCCACTGAATGAGCCTAATAAATAAATCCTGCATGCCAATAGGAAGCTCTGTGACTGCAATTTCTCCACTTCTCATCAAAATAAAGCAGAGAGTAAGCCAGAATAAATTTGATTTCAAGTTCTTTTGGAAGACAAATTTGAAGTTGAAATTCATATGGATTTAATAACTGATTTTTCAACCTGTATATGCGTGTCTCAGTGCAGTTATAATCACCACCATTGATTTATGGTTATTGAGTTCCCACTGAATGTTTTTGCATTGAAGCTGAGTGAGCAGGTTGGGGGGAAAGTAATGAGATAAAATATTTCTGGAGTCTTAACCTTCACAAGAGTATTTTTCATGCACTCGTAAATAACATTAAATCAAAGCAGATTATCATGGTTTTAAAAAAAACACTAAAATGCATTTATGGAATAGTCCTTTTTTTAAGGATTTTTTTCTACTGTTTCTGATCGTTTTGCCTTTTAATGTGTGGCCTTACCTTCAGGAGAGAAATCCTAAACCAATGCCTTTGGAGAATCTTTTGAAGGCATATTGTTATGCTTCCCTTTCAAGCAAACCTAAATAGCTCTTTTTGCTTTTCATTGTCTGTTATGGTTTTTAAGTGCTTTTTAAGTCTTACTGCTTCTCATCCTACACAGGAAGCTCCAGTGAATACCAAATGTGTGGTTACTCTGGAAAGTCACACTCATTAAAATGATATTCTGGGGTTGTCTATTTATTTGCCTCTTACAAAATCCATATCAAATTTGCTTATTGTGGGAAAGCCAGAAACACATTTTCTGTTTGTAGGGGAACGGGTGCTTTTGACCTAAAATTTTCCTCTCATCACTATTGTCTCTCTTATCATAATCTTAAGAAATTTATAATTTCTAACCTAAGCCCATTGTTGCTTTATAGATAGATTGTTGCTTGCTATTCAATAGCTTGAGGGTGTGTGAATAAAAGGCTCACACTGAAACATTACAAAATAAATACAGAAAATATGCTTATTTGTTGGCTTACCGACCAATGCCTGAATATATAAAAATGCAAAAACTGTAGTGATGTCTCCAGCCTTGAATTTATTGCTTTGAAATACAGTAATTTAATTCTACTCTATTAGTGGCATAGATCTTTTTTTTTTTTAAGTTTCTTAGAATGAGGATTGCTTTAGTGCTTAACTTTAGACAAGTTAATACTCATTTTAGGCAAATTACTTTGGGGCACTGTAGAGGTATTTAGAATAACTCCCTCGACCTTTTATGTTAAACTTGGACTAGGATACATTTTGTCACTATTTTTAAACCTTTTGAACTTCTTACTGAAAGCATTATAGATAAGCACTTAGTGTCTCTCTCTCTGTATAGAAAAAAAAAAGTAGTGGAATGATAAACTTCGTTGTGCTTTGACTGAGGTTTGTGCTAAGGTTTAAATAAGGGATTTATTGATAAGCAGTCAAGTCCTACAAAGAGATATTAAGAAAATATGAAATTAATTAGATTAGCATATTTTGAAGAACTTTGGGAAATTGATAAGGATTAGTTGAGGTCTCAAAAAGAAAAGATATTCAACATATGTTCTTCCCAATGTCTAAGTAACAACTTGGGGCCTTTATTTATTTTATAGATGAATTTATTGAAGTTATTTTAGATATAAAAGTCACTCCACTTTTAAAATGATGATATACACTATCATATTTATTTTAGTATGGTGTATATATCATATGAGTAGGGCATAAACCGCACATGTCTTTTGCATTTTTCTCACCTAGGTAGCTATTGAAATAGTCACCATAATGTGATAAAATCTCTTGATTTTATAACATGTATTCTTTTAAAGTTCTTCCCTGTATATGTGATTAAACGACTTCTAGGCAGTTTCCTTCTCTTTAAGGTTTTATGTTACCTGGTTTTTTTAGGTTCTGCATGCTTCTGCTCTTTGTGTTGTTTATGTTTGATTTTCTTTGGTGACACGTCACAAGCCAACAATGAGGAACAAATTTTGCCAATCTTTTAGTTAGACTAATGGAAGGTACTATTGCATTTAATTATGGAAGAGTTTCTTTAGTTCAAATCTAAAGGTTTGTGACATGGTCCCCAGGCCTCTCCTAGCAATAGCTATAGCCTAGGGGCCCAAACTTCCCTCCTGACTTCTACCTCCTTATCTCAGTCGCACTCACCTACCCTGTCTTGCTCCCTGTGTCTTCCAAGGATCCATAGAATGATCTGTCTTAGTTACTTTTTACTCATTGCTGGGACAAAGACCTGCCACTCAAAATAAAGGAAGGAAAGGTTTATTTAGCTCAGTTACTGGAGGGTTCAGTCCATATTCCTCTGGCTCCAAGGCAAATGACAGCAAATCATGCGGCAGAAAAGAATGAAGAGTAGAGGAGGAGCACCAGCTGCGGCATCCATCACACCTCTCTCTTCCTTCTGTGTTGACTGTGAAGACCACTGCTCAATGGTGAAGATCAGTGCTCCTCCAAAGTGGTGTAGCTGCCAAGGTCAAGCTCCTCTGAAGCCTAGGACTTCTCCACAGAAGCGCAGCAGGAAACCAGGCAGGGTGACTTCCTGCCTTTCTCAAGTCCTGGGCCCTGCCTACATGCAGGGTGCGGCCCCCACTGAGAACTGTCTGAAGCTGATTCAGCCAAGTTGACACAATGTATCAACTAACACAATCCACCCCTTGTCAACTTGGCAACTAGACATATACTTTTTAAAGCCAATTTCCAGGTACACAGACATCCTTAAACATTTTACAACTACAACATTGTATTAGAACCATAACATGTTACCCCTGGTCCTCCAAAGACTCATGCACAACTGTTTATGCAAAAGACATTTTAGTCCATCTCTAAGAGTTGCCAAAGTCCTACCAGTTTCAGCAACACTGAAAAGTCCAAGTCCTAAACTTCCTAGATCTTAGGCAAACTCTTAGCTGTGAGCTCCTCTACAAATGAAAAATTAAACACTTCCGATATTCAAAGGCACAAGATAAGCACTGTCATTACAAAAGGTATACACAGCCAGATACAGTTGGGACCAAAACAAAGCCAAAGTCCATAAGGGCAAATGTTAAGTCCTGTAGTTCCCTGTGGACCATTCAAAGCAACCTGTAATGAGCTGTGAGCTCCAAAAGTCTTACGTGGCTCCAACCCTTTGGCACTTTTGCGGGTAGCTCCTATGACTTTTCTCTCAGGCCTGCTTTGCTCCCTTTTTGCAGCTTTTCTTAGACCATCCACATTCCTGGCTTTTTCACACTTCTGAAGTTTCCACCTGATAGGCTTCTCATTCACAGCTTCACACAGTGCCCTCTCAGGAGCACACTGCCTGGCCTCCCAAGCCTTCTGAAATCTGGGTGGGAGCCTTCTGAACCTCAGAACGCCTGCATTCTGCATGTGCCTACAACCAAAGCCACGTGGATAATACCAAGGGCTGCTGCCAGCTGGAGCAGTAGGCAAGCTTCCTTTTCTCTTGACTGTAGGAGTTGAGTGCCTCGATTCCTGAGCATTCTGAGTCTAATTCCGAGAAGCACATTCTCTATGGTGGCACCATTCTGTAATCTGGTGTGGCCGCCACCTCCATTCTGGAACCCGGTGTGGCTGCTGCCTCCATTCTGGAACATGGGGCTCTGCAGCTTTCTCCTCAAAGCACAGTCCCTCACCCTTACAATTCTGAGGCTGCAAAGGGCGAGACCCTGCCACCTCCTGTGATGCCCTCAGGATGTCTTTTCTACTCTCCTGTTCCTTCTCAGCAATGGAGATCCTCTCAGCTCTGTCTTGACAGTCCACAGCCTTTCTGGTGCTTCATTTCTAGCCAAACTTACAACATTTTAAATCATCCTTTTGGGCTCTTTGCTCTTCATTCTTAACATACATCTGGCTAAAATCTCCCAACAACAGCCACACCACAGCCCCAATATTTGGCTGCTCTGAAATTTCTTTTTCAAGATTAACTAGTCCACTGTGCTTACTTTCAGTCTCAGGCAAAGTCTCTGGACAGGAGCAAAATGCAGACAAGCCTTCTGCCAAACCGTAACACAAATCATCCTCAGTCCAGCAACCAATGCTGTCCTTCTTCCCAGCAGAAACCTCCCCAGCCTGGTCCTTATAGTCAGGCTTCCTATCAGCATTCTGCTCTGAGCTCTGGCCAAAATCTCCCAAACAGGACAGCCAAAGCTGTTTCAGTGCTTTCCTTGTAGGTGACATCTCTGAACCTTTCATATCTCTTCCCATAAGCCAGTCGCAAAAGTTTGTAATCCACATGGTCATGTATAGCCACAGCAATGACCCCACTCCTCTGGAATCAAATTCTGTCTTAGTTACTTTTTACTTGTTGCTGGGACAAATACCCGACACTCAAAATGAAGGAAAGAAACTTCTCACAGTTACTGGAGGGTTTAGTCCATATTCCACTGGCACTAAGGCAAATGACAGCAGTTCATGTGGCAGAAAACAATGTAGAGCAGAGGAGGAGCAGCAGCTATGGCGGTGTCCATCAAGCCTCTCTCTTCCTTCTGCACTGACTGTGAAGACCAGTGCTCCATGGCAGAGATCGTAACTCCTCCAAAGCGGTGCAGCTGCCAAGATCAAGCTCCTCTGAAGACTGGGACTTCTCCACAGGGTGGGAGGGCAGCTTCCTGCCTTTCTCAGTTCCTGGCCCTGCCCACCTGCAGGGTGAGCCCCCCCAGAACTGCCAGAGCTGATTCAGCCAAGTTGACACGATGTATCAACTAACACATGATCCTAATGGAAAAAGAAAAACCTTTAGTTTATTGATCTGGTTCATATTTGTGCAAGCTGAGAAATAAAGTGAATAACTTATAAGTATAGTTGCACAACTAATTTTCTTTATTTAAGCCCATTCTTTTACCTAATTTTTCCTTTTGCTATTATAAAGTAAGCAAACCAAATGCTAGTCAACATCTAAGAAGCCAACTAAGTATAAATATAAACATAAATGTGTATGTATTATATATGTATTTTCGGCATTTGTGAAATACACATACATACATGTACATGCATTTTGTGTGTGTGTGTGTGTGTGTGTGTGTGTGTGTGTGTGTGTATTATAGACAGGAGATTCTGAGAAAAGATTTCTTCTAAAGGAATTTTTCAAGGTTCCACTGCAGGACTCTTGGAACAAATGTGCTCGTACCAAAGATCAAGTCTGGAATTGCCAGTGATATCCTCAGGGCCGCGAGGGCAGTGCCTCCAAACACAGCTTCATACCTATTCCTTGGATTGCTTCAGTCCAGGTACATTAAGGAATTGTGAGTACTCTTTAGGGAACAAAAGTATTACACTTCTGAGACCTCGAAGTCGTCAAACGGAACTTTGATAAATGATACTCATATACGACTGTATGAAGAAGACTCCCCCTGCACAGAAGCTGACAATTTGATTACAACAGTGCACTTCTGTTCCTCAAAGATAGATCAGCAGAGGCAGTGGGCTCAGCTTTGCAGAGGTAAAACATCAGGAGGTGTTGAAATCAAACACAGCCTGCAATTGCATATTGGCCAGGCTTATTAGTGCTGTACGCTGTCTCCACAGACTGGAAGACCAGCCACACAGCTGCAGACAGGAGCAAAACTTCATTTGTGCCCACAGGTTAATGAAATCCAAACACATGAGGACTCTTTCTAAAGTAATTTGATTTGACAATCCACTTGGCAGGTAGAAGTTACTCTACTGATTGTTTTCAAAATGGGGACTCCTTCAGTTCTTTATCTTCCTCGAAACAACTCCTTCCTAGCAAGTGTTCAGACTTCATAAATTAAGATGGAAGAAAGAAGAACTTGAAAAGACAGGCCCGGAAAGTGCAGCCTTTCCCTTACTTGCCTTGATGATTATGGGACTTATTAGCCACACACAAAAGTGCAGTCCTCACTGGACACACTGATTGAAAGTGAATTTTGTTATATATCAACACAGTGGTGCAGGTCACAGTTGTTTCTGAGTGTACTCTTTCATGCCTTATATAGAAGCCCATGTGTATGCCACTTTGCAGCCAGGCAATCATTCATTTTCATTATAAAGTCTTCTATTAATGTCATTAATCATATAAACAAGATGTATTTGTTGCCCACAGGCTTATTATACTTTGGAATTTTCAGGAAGCTACAAAGTACATATTTTAAAAACATGCATATTATTTCTCAGTTTACAGTGCTTTTGAAAGTTAAAAGAACAAAATTTATGGGGAATGTGCTTCCAAATTACAATTTGAGAAGATCTACAAATCTGTGAGGCCCTATCACTTTCTTTTACTCAACATTCATGGTTATATTAGAATTTCTTCACATAAGTATGCTTTTAGAGGTATGACTATATATATGGATGCTTTTTAAGTTATATATATATATATATATATAATACTTTAATTAAAATATTTTAGACTTTATTTTAGTAGTTGACCTATGTAGTGAAATAGTCTATTAAAGTTTTCAGAGTGGTACTTTTCCATTCTATTAGAGCCATATGCCTTCTGGCATCTGTGCATGTAAAATGTTTCACTACTATTTTATTTAAGTAGCTCAAATGCAAAGAAAAATAGGGTATCATGGTAGCTACCTTAAATTCTGTCAGCTGTCATTCATGTAATTTGCTTTTATGAGCCTAAATAAATATCATAAGGGGCTTGGGAGATAGCTCAGTAGAATAAGCACTTGGCTGGCAAGTGCTAGGGCCTGACTTCAATCCACGGTTCAGCCAAAAAAACAAATCAAATCAAATCAAATCAAATAGAAACAATCCATAAGTATCACAATACTATAATATGATCTAAAAATATTTCAAATACTTAGTACATATATTATTTATTTAAAATTACATTTTTAAGTGTTTTAGTACAAGTTTACATTACCTAATGATTACATTTGTTGTGGGGAATAGGGACAAGAACATAGCAATTCTCACTTCGTTTTTTAATTTCCCAGCCTGTGCTTCCCTCCCGTCTCTGTTTCTGGTTCCCTTTCCTTTTGACGACTGAGAAGGAAGAGGGAATCCTATTAGCTATCTTTATCTTGTCCTTCATTTATTGTTTTCATTTCTCCTGTAAATGAAACCATGTAATAGTAAAGCTCTTGTGTCTGATTTATTTCATTTAATATTATGATCTCAAGGAACATCTTTTATCCATACAAATAACTTGTTTGTCATTTTAATGCAAGAATAGTAATAAGCACCTGCCTGGCAAGCCTGGGTCCTAAGTTCAATCTCTGGTACCACAAAAAAAATCTATTTTAACTCATACCTAAAATATAATTATGCATATTTAGTCATAATATATAGTGTTGCTGTGTACATATTACATCAAGTGCATATATATTCTGAAACACTTATCACTTCTTTATGGGGAAAACATGAGATTCTCTCCTCCTACCTTCATGTAATATAGAGTACACTATGGTGTTCATCCTTCCAGGCTGTCCCTGAGGCTGGCCTCTGGAGCCTCTAGTGATTACCCCACAGCAACACAAGATCAATTGTTTATAATTTCACAGGTGAATAAGATCACATGGAACTTGCCCCTGTGCCTTAATTTTACTTATCGTATGTCCTCCAGGTCCATTCACATTGTGTCCAAGGACAGACTTTTGTTCTCTGATAACTGAATTTCCTTCCATGGTGTGTCTGTACCATGTGTCATCACTTACTCATTACTTGATTGACCTCCAGCGTCTTTGCATTTCTTGCCTACTATAGATACTGCATGTGAAAGTTGATGTTGTATCCAATATTTGGGTTTCTGGGTCATATTGTAATTGTGCTTTTAGTTTTTAAGAAATATACTTACTATTTTCCACAATAGCTAACACTAATTTATGTCCTATCACAGCTTCTAAGCATTCAATTTTTTCATGTTCTCATTGACATTACTTATCTTTAAACATCTATTTTTTTTTTCAGTACCTGGGGTTGAACTCAGGACCCTGGGCTTGCCAGGCAAGTGCTTATTCTAGTGAACTATCTCCTCAACCCCTCTTTAAACATTTTTAATAGAAATACTTATTAGAATGAAATATTAACTTCTTGTGAATTGATTTTTGTTTCTGTTTGATTATTAGTGTGGACCATTTTTTCATGGATTTGTTGGTTTGTATCTTCTATTGGGCCTTTCCAAACCTACTGTCTGCTTTTCAATGGATCTGCCTCCTTTGATTTGTTTATTTCAACTTGTTTTTGTTCATATGTTTGAATTTTTGGAGGTTCTTATATATCTTAAGGAATAAATTTCTTCTCAGTAGTACAGTGCACAAATACTCATGCATCACACATATTGCGCCACACGTATTGTTCAGCCTGTTTCCTAACAATGCTGATCATAGCTTTTGCTTTGCACATGGTGTGCAATCTGATGTAATGAATTATCAAATTTTCCCCTTCTTTCCTGCATATCACTTCCTGGTACTTGCCCAAAAGATATTATTTATTTGTTCCTTTCCTATATCTTTCCTACCTCCCAACATTTCCCCTATGTGTAATTTCCAGTTTTTCCCCAGAAACCCAAAATCATTTTCTCAAAATTTTTCCAATGCTCCAAATATAAAAAAAATTATTTATTTTTTCATAGTAGAATCCAAAGTCTAAGTTTCTAAGCCTTCGCATTCACTTTTCATTCCTTAACTACCTGATTAGTCTCATAATGATTTTGTCCTTGTGTAACTCAGAAGTACATTAGGAGCTCTCAGTTTTGTTACACTTATATTAATTCATTTTTCTTGTTCCTTTATTTATGAATTTGAAGGAGACATGATTCAACTCAAGCACACTTTTTTGGGCAACTCACTGTAACCACATTGGTATCCAAATTCTTTAATTGAAGATTTGTACAAAATGTCTATTAACATTTCAGGTTTGATTTGCAATACACATATCAAATACAATCTGTCCAAAATTGAACAAAATACACAAAGAAAATCCATCTTCTTGGCCTGAATCAGTTATAAAAGTAAGCTCCGATTTCAGTACATTTTCTGTTACTAATCTCTTTTAATATAATCTAAAAGTAACCACAGCGATCATTTTAAAATAAAATGAAACATAAAATAAAATAAACATAATAAGCATACACGCTTCCTTCTTTTACTTGTTTGTGTGTTGGCCAGTCTGTCTCTCTACCTTTTTATTCAAATGTAGAGGGAAAGATTCTTTTCTTGTTCAAAATTGCCAGTCTTGAAATAACAAATTATATAAACCAGGTGCTTAATAAATATTTATTGAATACAGAAATGGAAAAATATGATAGTGTTAGTGGTGCACTGTAACTGATTGTAAAGAATTAAACATCATTTTCACTTTTACACTTAACAAAAGACCATATATGTTTTCATCATCATTAGGAATTTGGGCTGTTTGAAACAGTAGAATGCAGTGAAGAAAATAGTGTGTGTAAATCATTTTGCATAACACCCTTGTAAGTTCTATATACTCATAAATGAACAAAAATTTAAAGTGTAAGTACAAATGAGTAAAATCATAAGTAACTAAGATATTGATAACTAGGAAAAGGTAAATCAAAACTATGAAGTCAAATTTATTCTTAAGTTTTCATTTCTTAGAGCTGCCTATCTTATTATGTAGTGTGCTATTTTGTTTAATTATAGATTTGCATTCTGCTATAAGAAATATCGTAGTAAATTTTGTGCCTCCTTTAATATTTACTCCCAGTGGTAACATCTAGAAAAACTGTAGAAATATGATGATCTAAATATTTCAATACTCATGCAATAGAAGATACAACTCTTCCTATTACTGTTTTTTTACTATTACATTCACTTCTCACCTAGGCCTGAAATACATATTTTATTAATTTTATTGAGAAACAACTAGCAGTGAGACAGTTTCAAAATTGATTAGTAGGACAGTTTCAATAATTAATATACATTGTACACTGTTGTCTTCATAGTGGTTATTCATACTACAAGATACAGACAAGATATCCTGTCAAAACACTATTAGTACAAATCTTTCTCCTCATTGAATTACAAGAAAGTAGCTATATATCTATCCCAATTATTTTGTATATACAGATACAAAATGATCCTTCATTTGTATCCCCTTGTTTTGTTTAGTTTTGTCAAACATGGGTATTCCATTGCTATTTAAATATTTGAGGTGCATGAATTCAGCAAAATATTCAAATACAGTTCAGTAGTTTATATAGTAGTGGGTTATCCGTAGGACTGGCAATGTCAGAAGTTGTTCACTTGAGCCTTTCAGAGCTCAGTATATTACTATGGCTTTACTTTTTATAATTCATTTTTATACTTTTCTACTGGATAGTTAAGACCAAGATAAAGCAAGACCTATATAGCAAAAAATGTAACTTTTGTATCTGACAACATCAGTCAAATCCCCTCAGGATTTATCCTGAGACCCTATACCTCAGTTTGTAGATCTTTTGTCAATGTCAGCCATGGCCATTGCTTGACCAATTTGCTCTCTGTATAAGCCTGAGAGAATGTTTTCTCTCCATGTGACTCTCCTTAGGCACACTCTACATCATCAATCACTTTCCTCTGTGGGCCCATAATCTCCTCGATGAGAAAATTTGAACAAAAAAAAAAAGGCGGGGGGCAGGGAGATGGCTCAGTGAAATAAGCACTTCCCTGGCAAGCACAAGTGTCTGAGTTCAATCTCTGGTTCACCCCCCAAAAAAAAGAAAGAAAGAAAAAGAAAATTTGACACAACTGAGTTACAGGATGTTACAGTACAGGTTCTCCTATGTCCTGAGTCCTCACTGACCTTGAAAGGCTAGGGCCAAATTGTTGGCTGAAATGCATTCTTAACCACTAGTAATTACTGATGTATGTTACTGTAAGTTGTATGATTTCATCAATTTAAAATTTAGTGTGTTTATATCAATGGAATCTAAAATGTTTTTGACCTAGAATTAAAAAATATGGCTCACTTTAATTCTCTGCAGTTCTATCATTGTGGCTTTTTATATCAAGCATTTGTATCACTGGATATCTGTGAAATATTTCAAATTCCATGAGGCAGATTGAAGTAAGTCATGTAGAATGCTTCAACCATTTTTGAGCAGCTGGATCATTTAGTCTTATGCCTGAGGTTGCTAAGAATGTTCATTCACAAGTTTTTATTCGATCTTATATTTTTTTCTTTTCATACAAAAGACATGGGATATACTGTTTTAATATTTATTTATTGATTGATTGATTGATTTATTGATTTATTTATTTTGTGGTACTGAGGATTGAACTCAGGACCTTGCACTTGCCAGGCAGTGCTTATGCCACTGAGCTATTTCCGCAGCCCTATTTTTATTATATAGTAGTTACAGTTTTGGCTTGATGCTTTATTTATTTATTTACTTATTTTTTGTGGCCAGCTAAAACCCACCCTGGGGGCGGGGCTGGCACCGCATGTGGTGCTCACGATGGTACTGCCGTCCCTGTGCCGGCCCAAGCTTGCCTAAGCAGACGCATTAGAACTCTGGGCTATCGTGCTGGCCCTGTTTGATAGTTTAAAACAAAAAAATACTGTGTTCCAAAGAGTTTGTAGAATTTTATGTTTGTAACAGAAATGTAGGAAGAGTCTTACTTGCTGACATGAAATGGTTTGAATATTTTTGTTTAAATTTTCCTGACAATTGTACAGTGATTATGCTACCCACATTGTAATTTATGTTCCCTGATAAAATTGTATATGATTAGTTTTACTTTTTTGTTTTTTTATTTGTTTGATTGCTTGAGACAAGGTCTCACTACATAGCTGAGGCTGGCCTTGAACTCACAAAGGCTTACCTGTCTTAGTCTTCCAAGTGCTGGGATTATAGGCATGAGCCATCCTGCCTGCCTGGCTTTGCTTTTAACATTTAATGAATTTCTGCATTGAAACCAGTTAGTCTGTGAGACATCTTTTCTGGGGGAAAGTCTTAAATTATATATTCCAGTTCTTAAATATTTAGAGAACTATTCAGATGTGCATTATATTGAATAAGGTATGAGAGATTGTGTTTGTGGAGTAGTAATTCATTCATGTTTTAAAATACATATGCTTAGATTTATCCATATAGTCATCCATTGTCTTTTTGACCTGGAGGATGTCATTTCACTCATAATATTAATAGTTTGTTATTTCTCATTCTTAATTTCTCTGGCTCTTTGTCTGTGTCTGTCTGGCTGGCTGACTGCCTGCCTGTCTCTGTCTCTGTCTCTCTGTCTCTGTCTCTGTCTCTGTCTCTGTCTGTCTGTGTCTGTCTGTCTGTCTGTCTGTCTGTCTGTCTCTCTCTGTCTTTCTCTCTCTGTCTCTCTCCCCTTGTCTCTCTTTCTCTCTGTCAGATTTGCAAGAGTCTTGTGAATTCTATTTATCTTTTCAAAGATTACCTTCTTCTCCAAGTGCATGTTAATCTGTTTTATATTCCTCTTATTTCCTCTCCTATGTATATGCCATTCTTTCTTTCCCTTGTTTGTCTCTTTCTAACTTTTCTAACTTTTGGAGGAGAGAGCTTAGATGCTCAATTTCATACTTTTAAACATTCTACATTATATTCAGTTAGTGCGACAGATCTCCCTGTTGTAAGCATGTTTTCATATGCTTCTGTTTGTGTTAGTTCTGCATTATCTTGTACTCAAAATTTCTCCACTCAGGAAATCAGCCCCAAATTTGTTGTTTCACTTTTATTCATGTGGAGATTGCTGTTTTATTCTCTAACTGGTTACAAATTGACCATAATTCATGCCAACCACAAAGATAATTTATAAAAATAATTAGCATAATGTAATATTATGTATTTATAATTACATACATCATGTTTTGGTTTGTTCACCCTTATTAATGCTCTGTAATTTCATTTTTATCACTTTTAATTGGAGCTCTGTCTTTACCCTTTTTTGTGTGGTAGATTTACTGCTGAGGGAAAAAAAATACTTATTTTGCCTTTATCTAAGCATATCTTGATATTTCCTTAGTATTATCTATATATTTTACTACGTGCAGATTTCTGGATTGGCAATTTTTATTGTCTCCACTTGAAAAATATTGTGCCACTTTCTGTTGTTTCCCATAATTTCTTTTTCTTTTTTTTGACATTCGCAATACACGATGTTTATATTTCTCGGGTGAAGTTGGTCTGTGTGCACAGCACTCCATGATGCTGTTTTCATCTGCTTCCCTTCATCTTTTGATCCTGTTGCATTCTTTCTTTCTTTCTTTCTTTCTTTCTTTCTTTCTTTCTTTCTTTCTTTCTTTCTTTCTTTCTTCTTTCTTCTTTCTTTCTTTCTTTCTTTCTTTCTTTCTTTCTTTCTTTCTTTCGCAGGACTGGGGGCTGAACTCAGGCCCTTGCACTTGCCAGGCAAGTGCTTATTCTACTGCACCAGCTCCCAGGCCCCTTGTTTCGTGGTTTCTGATGACTAATTCATTTTATCAGTTTGCTCACACACCTAAGATCACATTGTCTTCTTGCCACCACAGAGATCTTTGGGTTGTGCTCAGTTGTTGAGAGCTTGCCTGTAGTACACTCACATTCGGATTTACTTATCTTTGCTCTGTCTGGGACTTACCCAGCTTAGTGATCCATTAGGATTATATCCTTTGTCAACTCAGCATATTTTTAGCCATTATTTTTCTGTATACATTCTCTTTTAATTCTGAGACTTTAGTGACTTAAATTTTTGGACTTATGTAAGAACTCCAGGCCTTTGAGTCTCTGTTCATTGTTTTTTTAATATCTATTATCCTCGCTTTCCAAATTGTATAGTTGGTATTCTGAGCTTCAATTCACTGATTCTTCCTTTGTCCTGTCTGATCTAATGTATCTTTTCACTTTTATCACATATATTTTGCTTCTTTGCAAAAATCTATTCTTTATTGAATATATTTTTATGCTTTGAGGGTAACCATAATTGCTCTTTGAAATATTTATAAATGAATGCTTTAATACCTTTTCAGATAATTATGTCATCATTTTCATGTTGGTGTGAGAATACTTATTGCTTTTACTTGTTTATATAGTTTATTTTTTCATTCAACTGAAGGTTGTTTAACTTGTTTTGTTCAGTTACAGATAATTTTAGCTGAATTTCTAACACTATTAAACAATGAGAAATGTATGCATTAGCCTTAGAGATATGAGTGGCAGTAATTGGTCATTTTGCATTCCTACATAGGTTTATAGTTTTTGGCTGGCCATTAGATCTATATTCACAACAGCCTGGTTGAGTGGTTGTGGAATACTTCATCACTACTTAGGATGTATGCTGGAATCGATAGCATATTTTAATGGATGGACATGTGGTAGCCAGACAATGATCAAAGTCACGCATTCCTTTAGGCCTCCTTTTTTTTTTTTTTTTGCAGAACCGGGGACTGAGCTCAGACCCTTGCACTTCCCAGGGAAGCGCTTATTCCACTGAGCCATCTCCCTGGTCCCCATAAGGATTGTTTTTTTTTTTTTTTGCTCCGAATACCTTCAGGGCAGGTTTGGCTGGCTTGAGTTGTGGGGATAGAAGCACAGCATCCTGAGCCTGACTGCTTTGTTGAAGCAGCCACTTAAAGAACTGAACTAAGGGGCAGGCTCCCTAGGCCTCTTTTTTTACCAGGGAAAGAGGTGGAACATGAGCTCTTTCCTATTTGTGGAGCAGAAACCGAGGTTCTCGCATGATCTCTACTGGCACTGGAGATAGATAGATGTGGCTCCCTTGCCCTTAGTGAGCACAGCACTCCAGTTCTGTGTCACCCCTTGTGCCATAACTTGAACATGATGGTTGGGTGTATCTCTGTGTCTGGCAAGAATAGAAGTTTCAGTACCCCAGTTGACCTTCCTTGATGTTGTTGGATCTAGAAAATAGCTTTGCTGTGTTTCTCGTATTTTTTTTTTGATGAAGTAAAGTTGTTGTCACCTATTTTTTTTTCTTTTGTTTTGCTAGGCTGATTTTTTCCTATTTCTTTGTATAGAAAGTGAAGACTATGTGGCGATTATTTCATATACCTCTTGGCATTTGTAGGACACCAGCTTGTTCAGCTCTACAGCCAGGACATGTAAGACAAAAATAAAGCTAGTGAACATTTCTCAGACTCTGAAGAACTGTGGTTACTTGATTTTCTTTACCCTTTTCAGGGTCATCTGTATTTGTTTCACGTGCACTGTGTGTGATTTGTAGTAGCAAAAAGTGGGAGGAATAAGTAACTATGCTTCTACTCCGCCTTTCTGGGATTTGCCATCTCACTGAGTTAATGACAAATTTTAAGACTTCGGCTTATGGCCAGTCAAATAGCTCAGCAGATTAAAGCGCCTGCAGACAGGCACAGGGACTGCCATGCTGGCCCTGCCCCTTGAGCATGCTGAGATCGCAATCAAGACTGGACGTGCTGGAGTGCACCTGTAATCCCAGCGCTTGGGAGGCTGTAAACAGGTGGATCACTATGAGTCCAATCTAGTAGTGAGACTCTGAACACACTGTAGAGCCTTCCATGAAATACAAAAATAAAATAGAATAACATAAAATAAAAGACATCAGCTTGATTTAGAAAACCCAAAATAGTGAAGTTTCTTAGCCAATAACTCAATAACTTGTCAGAGTGGTAATTTTTTTATATTAACATCCTATCCACTTAAAATTTAAGGTGTAGATATCTAAAGATGATTGTGGTGGACTTTTTCTTCGCTTTTTTTTCCCAATTGTGTACTTGCTAGAGTCTCAGCATGCAGCTCAAACTTGCAGTTATGCTCTTGTTTTCAACCTCACCAAGGCTGAGATTACAGGCCTGTGCCGCCATGTCTGGACTTGTTTGAATGCATCCCAGAGGCAGGGCCAGCGTGACATGGGGGATCAAGGATCAAACCCTGGTCCCTGTGCTTTCAAAGCAGGCTCTTAGTACTCTGACCTATCTTGACAGCCCTGATTGTGGACTTTGACTGACATTATTTATCCTTGCATGGGTTCAAATATACAACAGATGATTTCCTTTCTGTTCCTTTTTATCCTTATAAGAACTATATCATATGAACAGTACATGGACCAACACCTATGAGAAAGCTACTGGTCTCATAATTCTGTATGCTGATGCCAGAGAATAGAAGGCAGACACTGTTTCTTAAGCTGTAGGAAATGAGCATTCTTAATAAAAAAGAGCTTCATTTTTACCAGACACTTTATAGAATATTTTGTTATTATTTATTTAGGTTCCAGCATTAAAGAACATTATTTTTGGATCTGGGTTTTAGTTCTTGTTCTGTCTGTGATCTAATCAGGGCTTCTATGCATGTTCTGACCTTTCCTTGGTAGTAAGGCAAAGATAATTGTTACAAGGACTATTTAACATATCAGTAAAATGGTTAATGTATTTCAACCCATATAAATCATATGCACAGTCAATGACATTTATTAACAATCATTAGAAGGCATATAGAAATTAGTAGAAGAGGGCCATCAAGGTAGCTCAGCTGGCTAAGCTCCTACTTAGGCAAGCACAGGGTCCGGAGTTAAATCCCCAGCACCACGTGCTGCACTGGCCCCAGTCCAGGGCATGCAGAGTCAGCCACTGTACACCTGTTATCTCAGCACTGGGGAGCCTGAAAACAGGGGGATCATTGCAAGTCTGAGCTGCATAGTGAGACCCTCTACCAGACACACAAAAATAAACATACATTAATAATTTTTGTAACATTTTGGAAGGGACCAGGGTTTCATATATGCTAAGAGTTTCTTCCACTACTGAGTTTTCTTTTAGCTCTAAATTGGGATACCAATTTAACACTGTATTTCAGAAACTTTCATTTCATTTTATGATACTTATACATGTTTTAAGCAGTATACTTATTCAAATCAATATTTCTTTCATCTCAGAATGGGGTTTAAATATGTCAGGATTCCTTTACTGGCAGAAATTATTTCTTTGAAATATATACATGTTTCTGTATATTGCCTTTTAGAGATGTATCAGGGTGTAAAAGAAGTGAGGGAGCTTGAGAGGCCACAAGCTCACTTCCCTGTCACTGATCCATTGTGCAACTTCCCATTCAAATGAAATTACTTGAGAAATTAAATTTTATCCTAACATTTTTTACGCATAATCACCACCAAAAATCTAGTCGGAAAATTTACAGAGATTATTAAATTTATTAAATTTTCTTCACAAAGCAATTCATGTCACTACAAAATCTTTACATATATTTTATTAACTATGGTATATAATCTTTTTCCCCAAATTTACTGCTGAATGAGCACTTCTTTTTGTGGCCATGTAGATTATATATCTCTTTTAAACTTACCTCAGCTTGGAAATCAATGTAGAAATACCCTGAACGACCACTGAAGCAAGTACGGCTTTCTGTGTCATTGCAGCCTACACGTGTGACGTGAGCAGTGGTTTTGGGGTCACATCATAGCGAATATGTAGTTATCATCATAAATACCATGAAATCAGTAAAGGGGAAGTTGGTGATGTCCTTCTAATGCATATGGAGACTGGCTTACGGCAGAAACAGTTTCACATACTCCTCAAGTGTGAGAGGTAAGAGCTGAGAGAAGGCGTATGTACTAATTCCACATGATAACTACATTGTGTAACGCAAAGGCATACTAATAAAAGGAGGAAAGTTTTAAATTAGAAAAAATATAAAGTGGTTTAAAATGACAGATATGATGCATTATGTTAAAAAAAATATGCTAAGAAAACTGCCAAAGTGTAGAACAGTTTCTAGCTGCCAATGTGCAAATAGTCAAACAATTTCATCTATGTAATTAACCAGAACATTCTCTGAGTTACCAATGAAAATAATTTTCATTTTCATTATTGAATGGGAAGGAACATCTGAGACTTCAGATGGTGACTAAGGGTGACTCTGTCTTCGTTCATGAAAATCAGCAGCACTTTCCAAAATGATGAAATTAAAAAGAGCCCAGGGAGCGTCCCTGATGATGAGAGACAGCCGCAATTAAAACCTGTGTCATTTAGACGTTGCTATTGACACCATACGCGCCACCATGTGCTCTGCAAACTGCAGTGTGCCCTCAGGGTGGTCATATGGGTAACAAGATAATTTATTTGCTCTTTATTACATAGAACGATGGGGCTAGTTTACTTGGAATAAAAATAAACTTTAAAATCTCAAGAAGAGAAATGGCAAACTTGGGTGGCATTAAATTACTATTACATTTCTAACCTATTATATCATGATTAATTGTATTTTGCCTTAAATATTTTGGTTCAACGTTGTTTTAAGATCCTGAGATTTGTTTATCTGATGCATTAATGGAAGATTTGGAACTCTGAGGCTATAAAATTGAATTTTCACTTAATTCTCTCTTTCTGTTGATGAAAATTCTTGTGAAAGAGGCTTATTTTGACAGTAAGGGACTGTATATCAGAGAGTACATCTGGAAAGAGAACTCCTTTAGGGCCTGCTCTAGTCTTAAGACACTGTAAGTTATTAAAATAAATGTATCACCCCCGAGGGAATGTCATACCCATTCTCAGTATCTTTTCAATGAAAAACTAGCGCAACTCAAGTAGTGGAGGTCACGTTGACCTCAGAGCAGCTGCTCACAATAATTTAGCCATCTTCTTGTCAGGGAAGTAGTGGACATGGCCCTGCACAGCTTGCCCCGTGATCTCCCACAGGGCGTTCCAGTCGTTACCCCAATGTTGTGTTAAAAAGCATTGCAGTGGTTGAATGGTAACCATATTTATTTTTTAGCATATTTCTACAATAAATTATGAACTTTAATTTTATCAGCTTTATTATGTTAAACAATGAGTACTAAACAGGAAAATATAAAAAATAAAGCATTGAATTTTTAATAGTCATTGAGTATTAATAAAGACCTCAGTTCTCCAACATCAAATTTTTTGGTGTACAAAATCAAAACTTACAAAATAAATAAATTCCTATATGAACTAGAATGAAAATATCAAGGAACACCACAAAAATAACCTTCAATTGTGGGAGCCAAGGCAGTTTTCAGTCATGACACCTGCATGTTTAGGACGCACATCTTCCTGACCACACTAGAAGTACTTGTGCATCGCTTTCTTTTGCCATGTGGTGCACTATTTCCTCACCTCTCATATCTCCCTCTTTTTGTCAAGAGCTTTTAACTGTGTTGTACTCAGCAGGCAAACAAGAAATCACTAAAATAAAATATCAAATATCTAATGAGCTCTTAGAATAGATATCAACATTTTCACATTGGCTGCTTACTTGGTAACCAAATTTAAAAACATAGCATCAGAAATAAAATCCCACATAAAACTACAATGTAAATACAATAATAGCCTACCACAGTAATTCACAAGAATAGCTGGCCAAATAGCTCAGCAGATTAAAGGGCCTGCAAGCAGGCACAGGGCGAGGGGCTCAATCCCAGGGTCCACTGTGCCTTCCGCACCCCTGGCCATGCTGAGACAGCATTCGAGACTGGATGTAGTGGCATGTGCTTGTAATCGCACCTCTTGGGAGGCTGTACATGGGTGGATCACTATGAATCTGATCTATTAGTGAGACCCTGAACACCCTGTAGACCCTTCCCTAAAATACAAAAGAAAAAATTCACAAAAGATGAGCAAGCAGATACAGCATCACAAGACCTACTGCAACAAGAAAACAACAAAATCAACTGCTCCCTACCAAAAAACACTGGAAAACAAAACGTAGTGCTATAGTGTAACCGATACTTGTGCATGAAACATGCAGGTTGTGGGCATGTGCCTGCCTGTTCATATGTCAGCTTATCAGTGTGTCCCACAATTGTTTTTGTACTTACTTGGGTAGATGTGTTTTGTCCCTGGGCTGGGGATGTAGTGCAGTGGTGAACCACCTGCCTGGAAAATTTGAAATCCCGAGATTCCCAGTAACACCTCCCAAAAGAAATATTTTGTCTTTTTTTGTTGTAAAAGTTCTCTTATGAATCCAAGTTACAATAATTTAAGAATCTTTCTCCATGATATTTTTCACTTGCATGTATTTGTGCCACACATGTTGACGTAAAAAAAAAATGAGTAAAAAAAAAGCTTGCGTTTTGTGTGACATCATAGTTACTGCATAACTAATCAAAATCTTCAACGTCTTCTTCACCTTTATTGTTTTGTTTTGTTAATTTAGTGCTGAGGACTGAACCCAAGGCTTCCAGCTTGTTAGGCAAAACTTCTACCACTGAACTAAATCCCCAGTCCCTCATCTTTGTTCTTCTTCTTAAAATATGTATTTGCATCTTTGTTCTTCTTCTTAAAAATATGTATTTGCATCTATCTGAGCCTCTAGTTGTGTCCGTTTCCCTGTCAATTTTTCCATCATGGTGTACTCTAGATACCAGTAGCACCAGGTCTTTCCTTTTGCCATGTATGAAACCACTGTTGTATCTTGCTGAAATCCAGAAGATACACTTGAGACATTACTAGATAAACGGATGCTCCCCAAGACTGTACAGTGAAGAGAAATAAATGGGCCAGCATGTTTGAATATCACATAGCTTCTCTGCTGTAAGAAACTAAAAGTGATTATAAGGACCAAAGTGTATACTAGATATTGTGTGATAGGAAGGAAATATTCAAATGGGAAGGGAAAATAAAATAAAATTTTCAAATGGAAGTGAATGTGTATGAGGAGAAAAGAAGGAAAATTAAAAAATGGAAGAAGAAGGAATAATAGAAGCAAAGCTTTTATAAACAAGGAAGGGAAGGTGAGTTGAGGGAGGATAGGGGACTAGGAGAAAAAGAGGAATCAAGATGTGCTATGCATAGGTAGGTATATCCTATAATTAATGTGATTATTAT
>NW_004524719.1:4420197-4433683 GCF_000260255.1 Octodon degus | reverse complement strand
CTTTCTAGTTCATGCTGGTCTTGAACTTGTGATGTAACCCAGACTGGCCTTAAAATGGAGGACATCCTCCTATTTAGGTCACTTAATCTCTGCAACTGCAGGTATGTGCCACCTTGCCCTGGTAACTTCAAAACTTTTTTTTTTTTTTGGTGGAACTGGTGATTGAACTCGGCCCTTGCACTTGCCAGGCAAGCACTTATTCTACTGTGCCATCTCCCCGGACCAACTTCAAAACTTTCAAATGAAACCAAAACTCCTCAGTGTCATTTTTATTCTATAGACCTCAACCCATACCTGACATCTTTCCATCATTCTTTTACATTCTTGTGATTACCATGAGAAAGCCCTGCTTGGTACATCAGACCTGTGAATCCTTTCACTTCAGTTAGTGAGGCAGCATAGATACATTTCTGAGTGTGAGTATTGGTGGATGCTGAACATTTTACTTGTTTCTCATCATTTTTGTATTTCAGAACATCTGGTAGCACAGTGCCCATCTGTTATAATTTCCAACAATAAATGGCAGGCAGTGCTGGCATTCTGTCCAAAGGACGAAATCTGCATTATATTTTTAGAACTAGTTCTAACATTAGATTATTCCATTTGATTGTTTAACTATTGTGAACTATTTGTTCCTGTCAAATATGCACTTACATTACTGTTTCCTTTATGATCGGAATAAAGGCAGCCTTCATTCCCTTTGTCTGCATGGTTAATTCTTGCTCCATCTCATTGTCACAGAAAGGGTCATATGCTCAATGTCAAAGCTGTCTTTTTCATCATTATGTATGAATGATTCACCTGACAAATCACTTTGGATCTCCTCCAAATCTTGCAAATCTGATTTTTCCTGTGCCATAGTACTGAATTGCATTCCTGGTTTCTCTCTGCACAGCTACTATAAGCCACACTCACATTTCTTTATGGTATAGAACATGTTTACATAACAGAAGAATGGTATGGCTGTATTTTTTCCCTCATCATGCTCAGGGAAACAAACAAACAGATACATGGAGCATTCTATGAACAAAAATCTTAGTTTAACCATCTTGCACATCTTCATATATCTTACTTGGTACCAAGTATGTAAACACAAAGATTATTTCCTGTTTTATTGAGCTGGAGCTACTGAGATACACAGTCTGCTGCTATTATACTAAGGTATGAATTCAGAAAATGTGTGGAGTAGGTTTTTTTTAACCTAGTTTAATATTCCAAAGACTTGAACTAAAGCAATAATACTTCCAGTTCAGTCTCAGAATAGTAGTTTACATATATGTTACTACTTAATCTTCCTCATAATTTAAAGTACATGCAGAAAATATAAAAATATTAAAATTTCACTAAAAAGTGCAGTTTTTATGTAAGCTGATGCTTTATATCACAATGACTGGTATAAGTTTCAAGGGGTGTAAAAGAAACTTGTCACCAAGATTTTGAAAATTAACTTAAAGGTAGATTTTTCTTAGCACAATTTTAAATGACTTCAATGTATTCCTCAAATAATTCTTGTAAAAAAACATATTCTTATGATAAGTAAAGGACACAATAATGAAATAACATTATTCATTTGCTGAGTAGTCAAAATTCTATGTGTCTGAAACTATACTAGGTGCTTGGGGTACATCAGGGAGATTAAATTTGCTCACTCATAACATCAACCATGTTGATTCCCTGCTTGAAATTCCACACAGGAAACCTAAGTATGAGGTTACAGAGGCTGGAGGCACTACACAGTAGGAGCTTAGTTAAGCAAGTTTTAGAAAACTATGTGTGGGAGAATCATTTGGTGTAACAATTACTCTAGGAGAATTTTTGCAGACATTGCTTTGAGGTTTCCCAGAGTCAAGAAAGAAGTTTCCCAGTGTCTGAGTAGAGTAGGATTATTGCTGCTTTACAGAGGCATCCCATCATTTCCTAACGTCCCAGTCATGTTCCCTGCAGGGAACCACGAGACCCACAGCACTGAAGACCCAAGGTTTCCTTAAAGAAATGTTTTTAATCAGATTTAACAAACAGATCTGTGGTGACCAAGAAATCAAAAATCTTCTCTGTAAATCTACTTTTAAACAATATTCTTATCAGCATGTAACTATATTCTGGATGAAAGTAGAATCTTAAAAAAAACACAGATGATTTCATTTAAAAAGATGTTTTCACATGTAATATTTAAATACAGATAAACATTTTTTAAATGTAAGGTATTTAGTGCTGAGCGATGCATTTATTTTGATACCGTTTCATCACTAATATTGGGCATGATGCCTTAAGTAGCACTGAGGTTCTGGAGAGTCACAGACACCTTTGAAATAATTTTATAAATGAGGTACTTATTCAGCCTGTAAGTAGAACAAAATCTCATTCATTTTCTCCCCAGATTCAACATTAGAATCACTGTAATTTATTGAGGACAAAGGTATGCTAAAAATAGTAAGTGTCTTGCATCCCTACTTAATTTCTGTGACATATCATTAGCCCCATTTTACATATTTGATTATGAAAAGAAGAGAGGTAAAGTAGCTTTCCTGATTTCACACAGATGTTTGTTTTTAGAAAGTAGGTTATTTCAAAATCCCTATGTGACTAAAACTGCATTTTTTAACCAGCGGATTTGTTTTGTATCCATCTCATCTCCTTTCCTTCCTCCCTTTTCTCTCTTCTGCCTCCTCTATCTCTGTCTCCGTCTGTCTCTCTCTCTCTCTCTCTCTCTCTCTCTCTCCCTCCCTCCCTCCCTCCCTCCCTCCCTCCTTCTTTCCCCTGCTTGGGTAAAATATACCCATGTAATACCCAGGTAATGTCAGTAGCATTCATTATTACACTAAAATTTAAAAATAAATTTCCATGTACTGAGATTTTTGCTCTCTATGGTACTGATTCAAAGCTTCTAAATTGCTATTTGGTGGAAGTATTCTTATGGAAGAGTGGTCATTTAACAGACTGCCATGAAGGGGTAAAGGAAAACACTGGTGTCAGAAAAATCTAAAGAAAATATAAAGATATTAACAAGCATGACATATAGAGAAAATTATAGCAGTTCCAGTGGCCCAGTTTTATATGCACAGGTGTATAACAGGTCAGTTAGACCTACCTAGAAGCATGAGAAAGCTTTGTGCAATTTAAGGTGCATAAAAAAGAACTCAGGCTCCTACACACACACACACACACACACACACACACACACACACACACACAAAGAAAAACACAGAAAACAAGACAGATTAAGGCAATCACAGCAAAGGTGTAAAGGATCTAGCAGACAGGCCAATGGTAAAGCAGGTGCTTGGATATGCAGATGAACTATACAGTGTGGCATAACTGTAGCGCTTTCCTAGAGGGCTTGTTGCTCAAATTTGGAGAGGGCAAGTGCAACCCACAGGTTGTCTGCAGCCGAGAGACCCCTCAGCGTCCACACCTTTCCCCAAACATATCCTTCTTCCCAGAGCCATCCACAGATATTCTGGCTCTGGAGCTTTGCATGAGGCTTGATAAAGCCAGCGTGAAATTTAAGCTTAGCCCAGTCCTGTCCAGTTCTCCTTTTTCTTCCCTTGATGCAAGGCAATACTCACGAGAGAAACTAAGGTCCTGTAGTCCAAAACACCATCTCTCAACATCTGCCTTCAGAGAACTCCACCTAGGACAGCAGTGTCCAAGTATTTAAGGTAACAGTTCATTCTCAAAATTAAAAAAAAAAATGTATCCACTGAAAAAGGTGAAAAGGTACCGCATTCAGTTTGACAGACTTTACCGAAGGGTCGGTGGACTGACTTGCCCAGGAACTCCCAGGGACAAAAGAACACTCAGGAATATGGCTCGAGATTAAAGAACAGACAGGAATTTATGATTACATAATTTTAAAATAACAAGTCCAACATGTCCTTTAAGATTTCCATGTGTTATAGATTTTTTTGGATCCTATTGTTTTATATGCTAATAACAAACTAAGACAAAAGATTTTACTTCAAGTGCAAGAATACAGTTTTTTAGAGATCTATTACTTGGCTACTTAATATGTATAAATTATCACTTTTGCACAACTCATCATTTTCAAGACTTACTGAAAACATACAGCAGAGAGGCCCAAATTGCAGTCAAGGTTGTGGTTAGCAGCTCATTCAGCATACAGTGTTCCTTAAGTGAGGCAGCTTTCTGTATTGGCCATTTTATGCACAACTGACAAGGTGTCCCTATTGCATGGCCATCGTATTCTTTGATGGGGAAGTGATTATATTTTAAGGGACTTTCTGCTCACACGTGTTTGGTTGTTAGCTGTTACTCATGTCTGCAATTAAGTTATAATTAACGCCCAAGGGTAGCTTGTATCATTAAACGATAGGAGCTCGTGCTCACTCGTATCCAAGCATTTATAAGCCTAAGAAAAGATGCCAGAAAGCTGATTTCTTCACCTTCATATCTCCTACATGTTGATTTGAATTCTGAAGGCCATCATCAGATTTTTCTCCTTCCAATTTCACCCTTCTATGCTGTTTTGATTTCACATTTCATTAGTTAAAGAGTATTGGCTTTGTGCCAAATAAATAATATATACAAGTGTGACTTTCAAGTTGGACCTGAAAGTGCATAATAAGAGAAGCATCTGCTACCAAGAAAAAAGAAAAGAAAAAGCAGATGCACACACACACACACACACACACACACACACACAGATGCACACACACACACAGATTCACACGCAGGCATACACACGCACACACACAGAGGTACACAAACAGACACTTTTCTTTCAAATAAAAGAATCAGAGTAAAAATTGCACAAGAAGCACTGGATAGTCAGATATTTGACGGCAAGTGTTAATATAAATATGTCTATGCTCTCGCAGAAAGTGAAACTGATGCATATTTAAATGAAAGTAACATACCCAAGGTGGCCATGTGTCCTGCTTTGGCGAGGACAGGCCTGAGTCTAGCTACCTGTTCCCACAGGATCACTAAGAGCATATCTTAGCTCTTCATACTGCCCTGGTTCGCATATTAATCCATACTGCTGCTTTAGTTTCTATTTTGTCTTTACTTTTTGTTTTTCTGTTCTGCTCTGCTCTGTTATTTTCTTTTCTTTTTGGATTTTTGAGAAAGGGTCTCCCTCCTAGTCCAGTTCGGGCTCGAGCTTGTCTTGTATCCCAACCTGGACCTGAACTCACAATTTTCTCACCTCAGTTTTGACTGATATAATTATAGGTATGCCTCCCTAGTCCAGAAAAGTCCTTCTGTATTACTTAATAAATTAGCTTGTCAATATGCTCATTAATATTTGACCTGACATAACCTGTTGTTATGTATTTTTCATCTATAACTAAAATCTTTAAAATTAGAAGGATATAGTGGTTTGAGTACTTTGGAATGTTATAAAATGTTTAAGTCATTTTTAAAAATATGCAATTCATTTAGGAGTGATATATTCTTTATACATACTGGTTTATGATTCTTATACAATAATCTGGGCTGCTAAATATTTATACCTTCTAATATTTATAATAATCTCAGATCCATGATACTAAATTTAAAATTTATGGTGAGGCTTTGATAAGGTAGCGGGCTTCCCTTACTTGTGAATTCTCATATAGCACTGCTGATTATGTGATAGGTGGGTAACATTTTATCTAAGATAAAAAATGTTACCCACCTATCACATAATCAGTAAAAAAATTATTTCTGTGGAAAAAAATCTCTCAAAACACCCAAGTTTCTAGGAGTATTTCAACAATGGAGATGTTAGTGATGCTAACATTCATGCTTCTGTTAGCCCTTCTTTTGTTTTGTTTATAGCAATATTAAGTGGTTTCGTTTCCACGTTAGTTGTGTACTGTAATTGTAAAGACCAAAAATGCTGCATTGAAATCATAAGCACTCACTCTCATGTGTTCTGTGGCTGTAGACTCATGAGGTTGTCCAAATTATATGTAAAGCAATGTTTGTAGTTTAGACATAGTCAATAAACCTATAATATGATACATTTTCAGTAAATTGAATTTTACACTTAAACAATTATGTATGTCATGGCCTAGATAAGGCCAAGTGTGTTCCTCCATTTCCTGTTACTATCACAAAGTCCCCAAGGTTGAGCAACTTTATACAGACAGTAGTTGACTCAGCTCGCAGCTCTAGGGATTCAGCGGTGTGGGTGTGGCCTCGGCTTCACTCCTGTGAGGCCCTCCTGTGGGGAGTGGTGGGAGCAGGAAGGAATGCGGAGATGCACTGCAGCGGAAGACCAGAGACTAAATCAGGAACTGATCTCACCCTTCTAACAATTCTTTGAAACATAGCTGAGCTGTCATGGAGGTGGCTTTATTCCCTTGTGAAGGCAGCTGAGCCAGTGGTGTCAGGATTACCCCCAGCCCCTCATGCAGAGGTTTCCCACCCCCTCCCACATCACCATGCTTCTGACCACACTTCAACACGGAAACACATATGGCCAGTCTTCATCTGTACCAACTGCCATGCAGTCCTTGCTGGACTTTGTCTAGTTTAATTGTTCCATGAGTTTATTTTATAAAATAATATTACTTTGTATTCTTTATGTTTTTCTTTTTCTCTCTCTTTCAATGCATTTGGTACAGGGTCTCACTAGACAGCTTGGACTCCTAATGACCCTCCTATTTTCAGCTTCCCTAGCTCTGGGATTATAGGCATGTGCCACCATGCCCAGTCTTGGTGGCTGGCTCAGCATACCCGAGGGCAGGTCTATGCAGCATGTAGTGACTGGTATTGAACCCCTGGTATTTGCTTGAGCAGACACCGAGTCTAGTCTGCTGAGCTATCTCATTGGCTCCATATTCTTTAATTTTTCTTTCCCAGTCAGATTATATATGTTCATAATATTTTGACACTTACATCAGTCTTACTGTCTGTGTTGGTAAAGATTTCCAGCAGTCGGTTAATTAGGAAGTGTAAATGACGATAGTATGCATGTGTAGTGTGTACGTGTGTTGTGTTTGTGTGCCTGTGTGCATGTGTAGTGTGTGTGTGTGTGTGTGTGTGTTTCTGAAGTCCTTTTGTGATATGACAATCCACTAGCACTTCAAAGTGATGTTGGCTTCTTCTTTGTAGATCTTTCTTGTTTGGCTCTGTAGTAGCGGAGTATTCCTTTTATTCAGTTACAAGCCTACTCACTTGCTTCGCTTTTGCATTTGTGCATGCCACTGAGAGCCATAAGATCTGACAGCAGTGTCGCTGGCCCAGATGTTTTCCTCTTTCTTTTCAGAATTCCATATGCTCCAGCAACGTAACCGTCTCTGCGGATAATTCCAAAGTTTTCTTTTACTCTTAAAACTGAGACGTACATTCTCAGTTGTTTCTGTGATATCTTCATCTAGATTGCCTGATAACATTTAAGCCCAACATATCAGCTTTAAATTCAGTGCTTTTTCCCCAGAAAAAATGTCGACTTAATCTTCACTGATTGCACATTCTGCCAGAATAACCCACCTGGAGACCCTGATAAGTCTTTATTATAGCAAGTGTACACTTGATTGCTAACATTTACAGTCTGTGATTTAAATGTTTTTCTGATTTCTAATTTCTTGACAAATGTACTAACTTGGATACATATGTTTGTATGTCTGTTGAAAAACTTCTGACTGTACTGAATCTGATATATTTCCTTCTTGCTTATTTTACCCATTCTTTTGTTTTGTTTTCAAAACAGAATTAAAGGTATATAAAAAAACACTGTAGAGATGATACAGAATTTCATTAAGCTCAAATCCATTCTTTACCCATCTTTATTTTCTAGACGTAGTCTAAATTGAATTTCCTTTTTACTAATTCAATCTCAAACTTTATGTGAGTTACCTAAACATCAATATTTTTTTCCATTATTTGACTGATTTATTTTATGAAAATGATTTTAAATAACAATGAAATAGATCTGATTGTAGTAAGTTTTTCAGTTGCATTATATTATTATTGTTGTTGTTATTGTCATTATTATTATTATTTTGGTTCCGATAATCAAACTCAGGACTTTGCACTTGGCAGGAAGGCATTGTGGCACTGGGTTATATCGCTGATCCTTCAATTGTATTATTATAAAATTTATGGTTTCATTCAATTCTTTATATTTCAGTTTAACTGTGCGATATGTATTGGTGATAAAGTTTTGTCAGCTAATTTGCATACCTCATCTTGTTTTATTATTTTTTATTGGCTCTATCCTTACAGGTTGCATTCAGAATTTTGTCATGTATGTATACTATGTTTTCTTGACAGAAAGCGTTTTTCTTTACCATATCATATCTCAAAGAAATGCCAGTTTTTGATAGGACAGTCATGTTTTCCAGGTGTTTAGTCTATCCTTGAAAATCATTTGGTGAACAAATGGATGAATTTCTTTTAACCTTGATATAATGTTTCTTAAAATTAAGAAGAGTAATTTTTCATGCCTTAAGAACCACTGTATCCCAGCATCTGCCTAAAAATTTTTCAGTACATTTGAGTAGAACTGAAATACTTAAACAAATCTTGTTTAATAAAAACTTATTCTTGAGTTTAACTGCCAATATGATAGGGAAAATGTGTGTAAGCCAAACAATTTTAAGATTTTTAATTTTCCAACTGTGAATGCATTTATCTTATAATTTTATGGTCAAAGTTATCAATGTCAAAAAATAACACTACTACTAAGCAAAATATTCATCTATTTTAATGTTTTGCTCATACAAAAGATATCATATAATTATCACATAATGGAATACATCTTTAAACTTTAGTGCACACCTTGGGAAAATAGTGTTGGCATTGGAGGGGAAATTGAAAATGCCAATAAGGGGAAATTGAAAATGCCGATGGTGCTCTTATGGCTCTACATCAAAGCTAAATCACTTGACAGGTGAATGTCGTTGTATGGGACTGCTATGGATTATTCAAGGAAACATTACATGTACAAAATCCAACATCAATCTCTTAAAGGATGCATTCTTCCATTTAAGAAATATTTTACAAAATTTTGAAGAAATATGCTGTGCAGAGAATTGATCTCTACTGCAGAGGGTTAAAAAGTGTGCTGCTATGGAATTATTGTCATTCATGTGTTCCAATGGAAAAGTAGAGCAATCCGTTATTTGAAAGTGGCAGCTGTAAGAACCTGATAAAATTTCTCTGAGTAGTTCATGATTCTGACCTTTGGAAGGTGTGGATTAGAGGGGAAATGTAATTTGGAACCACAGATGGAAGAAGCATCCAGATTGCTCAGCTAATATTAGACAGTTGCTTAAAAAATCCAGAGTAATCAGTTGAAATTTTTACACGGAGAAGAGGAACCAGGGCATATCTATTGTGGGTTCTAAATAAATATTGTTGTCATAGCTTTCACACAGCCAAAGTGCATTCCACAGACTCAGTGGCACCCACACTTTCACTTTGTGGCTTTGGGCTGTCCACATCTTTAATGCAAATGGATGTGCCTTTTAGAGAATGCTATTTTTATACAGAGTAACTTCATTTTTCATCCAAATGTCATTCCCTTCAGTTCTTATTCACTTCCACTCCTCTTATAAGTTTTACATGAATAAATTCAATCAACCTTAGTTTAAAATAATATATCTGTATTTTAAAACATGATATTAACCGCTTGATCTATAGAATCTTGATCATAGAATCTGAGCACTTCCATGAAAGTCTACTGTAAGTTGTAGTTAATTTGCATGAGATTTACACTGTGCATAGTGTCGGACTCTGCAAAAAATAGGAGGGGCAAATTAAATGAACATTAAAAATATTACCATATTATTTCCTATCACTAAAACAACTTAGTTTTTCATCTAGCATGAATTATCAAAAAACAAAAAAAAGGGGAAATGCCCTTCTTCTTCTTCTTCTTCTTTCTTCTTCTTCTTCTTCTTCTTCTTCTTCGTTTTTTTTTTTTTTTGTGTGTGTGTGTGTGTGTAGCCTGCTCAGCCCATCCTGGCGCCAGGGCTGGTGTGGCATGCAGTGCTGGGAATTGAACTGCTGACCCTGCATGCTTGCCTAAGCTTGCCTAAGCAGGTGCTTTAGACCTCTGAGCTATCTCGCCAGCTCCTCCAACTTCTTTTAAAGAAGTTCTTTGTGTCACCCCATGCTACTTGGTTTTTCCTTTTTAAAGAATAAAAATATTCTTAAACATTAGAAATGATACAGAATTTCACAAAAGAAAATAATAGGAATTGACAATGGTTGTTATGTTGCATAATATGTTCTTCAAATTAGTTATATAGATTAGCAAATAGAAGCACACAGAATACGAGAATGTTTTGCAAATGTGTCCACCAGGAACCTACAGCACAAACAATTTCAAAATCCTTCATTGGTGCCCCACACTGCATACCTAAAGCCGGTATCATTTGTGTTCAATGAGACCCCTGGTGAAGTGCTCCCTTGCTGTCTACCGCTTGGTTCTCCAGACCTTGGCAGTCTGCCTCAGCTGAGTGCCTTCCTCATGTGCTGCCACTCGTATCAGGCACGATCTTGCTCCTGGCATTTGGACATCTCTACTTCTCCCACGTGTTCATAGCTCAGCTATAGATGTGCTTTGCTTGCTCACTTTTTAAACTGTTTTTTCCTGACCAACTGATTTTGTTCTATTCACGGCTATATTCCTATGTCCAAAGTCAGGGTGCTGATAATATCAGATCACCACATATTTTATTGCTGAGTTCCTTAATGGTTTAGCAATTATTCATTTGTTCAAACATATTGTATAAATTTGAAAAGGTATGTGAAACCAATGCTTCTTCAATGACTCACTAAAATTGGTGTATTAATATATTAGAGAAGCATGAATGAAATCTTTCATTGTAACATCAGTGATACGTATTAGTAAATTAGTCACTCACTGTTGAACTCCATTTTATTGCATTTCTACTTCCTCAGTCAATAATTTTGGTAGTTGAAAGACATTTGAATCTGTGACATCACTTGTACGACCAACTGACTAAATGGATGAGAACAAAGCATGCTTCGAGGCTTTTTAGCTCTTGAGAGCAGAGCAGGTTTGTATAGAAGGTTGTACGTACTGCATGGAATGTGTTATATTATATAATATTAGACAATATAAATAACAGTAAAAATATATTTGTTATATAAGATAAAAATAACTTCAAAATTTATTCAAAACTTCCAGCTATGTATCTCTCTAAGAAGAAAATTATCCAATTAAATAGTCATAGTTTTAGATTATTATATAGCTGTATAAAATAGCAAAGAAAGTAGAATTATATGTTCTGAGAAACACAAAACAAAAATATAGTATTTATTAAAATAAAAAATATTATAAAAATGTACATATTTATATGTGTATTTAGAAATGAGTATATGTCTATGTAAACAAATGCTGAATGAAATGATAAAAGTGAGATTAATTTGGTGTGTATGTATATAAGAATGTGTGTGTGTATGTGTGTGTGTGTGTGTGTTTATACAAAAGGATATCACACCACAAATAGAGAGGTGTGCTAGACTGGGTACAAAAGTTAAACTTATTTGACTCTGTTCTTCACACAGATCAAATACTATTTAAAGGAATGGCTGGAATTTACAAGAAGAAAATCGGTAAAACCAAAATTATCCTAATTTGGCATCTAAAGGAAATATTTTCAGGGGAGTTATAATTTTATAGTACAAATTCTCATGAATTAAGTGTGATCGTTTCTACTGGGCAACTGACGTTGTATAAACCAAAATTTCCTATTGTTCTCTTGATGAAAGAAATGTTTTAAAAATTAAAGATTAGTGGAAGAATTTGCACAGATTAAGTGATTTGACTTACAGTGCACAGTCTGTCATATCCACTTTCCATGCTTTCCTCTTCTTCAGCAGCAATACGGCAAATTAAGTGATGTTTGAAAAATATTTTAATCCCATTTAATGAATGCCATAATTGAAGACAAATTATGAATGTAAATTCAATTTATGTATCATCAACCAGGTTTGGAAACAGATTAAACAGTGAGAAAGTAGTTTCACAGTATAAGTTATTGATTAACTCAGATGCAATCTAAGAGTGTGGAAGGAATGCATGAAGGGAGCTGTGATCGTACTCTGAATTAGGTAGGAGAATAATAACTGTATCTTTTCTTTGGAAAACTTACAAGTTACAAAACTGATACGTCCTCATCCAATGACCTCAGAAACACACAAGTGTACGCAGTGTAGTAACATGACAATATTTCTGCTTTAAAGGGGAGCACTGTCATCACACTTCCTTTCGCTGATCTCCTGGTTCCTCCTAGTTCCTCATGCTCTCAGGGGTCAGGGTGGACTGCATTGCCTTCAATATTTAATTGACTGCTTAACAAGGCAGCAGAACTTTATGGCTTAGAAAGTTTTACTACAACCATTTATAAGCTCTTAAACCACAACAAACTTCATTCTTCTAGCAAGTTAGCATGGTTTAATTTTTCTTATTAATAAAAACTCAATTTCTGCAAAACACATTGCATGTGTTTGAAAATATAGAAATCTAATTAATTAGGACAAATCAGTGTCTACCAAATCTTATTTGGAAGTATTTCATACTTTCCAATTCTAATAATATTTTTCTAATTGGAAGCCTACTTAATTAAATAGTACTGCAGTAAAGTACAAAATAAAGCTTCTCTAATTTGGTAAATAATCTTTAGAAATTTAAAATCATTACATTTAAAAGTACTTAATGGTCATGACTTCAAATTTATTATATAATATGATAAGCATATTTCTTTTTCACATTTTTTATTTTTTTAAAGAATAAAAACTAGTGATAGAACAAAACAGCATTAGAAATCATACATTTTACCTAAAGTAATAGGAATTCAACAACAGTTACTAAATTACATGTTACCTTCAAATTAATTGGTCAATCCACCAGACATAAAGTACAAAATTTATTAGAGAAACAACAAAATAAAATAATAGCAAAATATTCTAAGAAATGCAAAAGATAAAAAATGATAAAAAGAAAAAAAATTAAGGATTAACTACTTTGAAAAGACCAGCAGAAAACAACAGTACAATTATCCACACTACTCTGCCCAGATACCTAACTATATCTTTTTCCCTCCTTTCATTTGTCCTTTTCCTCCTCCCAGTGTCTCCTTTCCACTGAACAAATTTTTTCGCTTTCACAGTTTTTGTTGTACCATTTAGATTTTCATTACTCTTTCACTTTCCAACACTAGCAAAATAATACACTGTTCCCACATATGATTTGATTTATTTCACTTACCAATAAACATATTTCAAGTGATTTTCATACTTCCTCCTTTAATGAGTATATTTAAATATTAGTCTTTCAGCTACTGGATCAGTTTCTATGAATATACTTCACATTAGGTTTCTCCTCTATATTTTCCCTATTGATGCTTGAAACAGGTAATTAACAGGTTAGCGCATGTTCCCTCTAATTCTTTCAGTTTTCAGTCTAACAATTTTACTACTGCTATTATTAGCAATTCATTTATTTGCTGGCTTAATGAGTGAAGATCACAATTCTGTTTTTTTTTTTTTATAATTTTTATTT
>NW_004524719.1:4416855-4417688 GCF_000260255.1 Octodon degus | reverse complement strand
ATAGTTTCCCTAGTATAAGAACTCAAAAGAAGAAATACAAATAGAAAGGTATAATACAAGTAAAAAGAAAGCAAGAACTCGAGGACTAACTAATTAAGAGAGGGAACGGAGAAGAGCTAGGAAACATGACAGTACTTTTTGATCCTTGTCCTACCCCTGAGCTCTTCACCTTCTACTTTCCTATCTCTCCACCCATTCACCTATCTACTAGTTTTGAACATTTGATATTTATTTTAAATTCTAGATTATTAGCTATTTTCTACGAATATGAATACTTTATAGAACCAAATTTTAAATAACACATTGCAAAACATATTATTGTCTAGCACTTGTGGTTATAATTATGGTGTAAAATTCAGTGTTTGCTCCTCTTTCTTCTCATGTTTCCTTTCTAATTTATTCTGTTCTTATTCTATAGCTTCTAAATTAAAACACTTTTTTAAGCTTTGTTAAAAGACACATGAGAAAAACAAGCTCTGACTTTCACATACTTGTTATCTTCTTTTCAATTAAAAATAGGATTATAACAATTGCTTAGCATACTGCTCTGGAAGAGTGGAGAAATTCTTTCTGTAATGCATTGACTTTACTCTGATTATCTTTGATTTCCAGTATCAGGGAGAAAGGATATGAATGGCAGACTTTCTCTCCATTGTGGGGGAAACATTTGACTACCATGGCATGGTATGATTCTTCTCCACTTGGAATTGAAGTTTTGCATCAAGGTATTATGAATAGAGTAATTTTTATTAATGTTGTCTGGGCCTTGATAAACACTTCATATCTCTAAGCTCAGACAAAATGCTCCTGTTGTTTCCTGCTTCCTTTTTTCA
>NW_004524719.1:4404893-4416442 GCF_000260255.1 Octodon degus | reverse complement strand
TGCACCCCCTATCCAGGTGTGCATCCAGCAGGAGGATACGGGTCCCTCTGAATTTCAAGCCTTAATTACAGGAATGGATTAATTGGGATTTTCAATTCAACCTTGCTTAGAAAAAATATAAACTTCATTCCTGACTCCAGAAAAACTCTCCTTTACTACTTCTGCTTTTAAATACTGTCTACTCGAACAAGTACTTCAATGCGTTTCCTGAGGAAATATCATATTCCTCTGTACTATCGGTATTCCACCCTGTTTCCCATTGAGAATAAAAGAAAGAAATCAAAATTCTGCCTCCTCATCTTGCTTTCTGGGTCCGGATTAGCAATTTAAAATTAACAATACTTCATAGAGGCAGACTTAGAAATGTTCTCTTGCTTAGTGCTAGAATATTTTTTCAGAGAGATACAATTATTATTCCAGAGTTTTAGCATTTGGATTCAGTTAGCACTATTAATTGAGTATAATAGTTTCCAAGACACATAGCATCAACAAAATAACTTTTCAAATAACTGGGGCAACACTATGTGGTTTTGCTTTGCTTTGCTTTGTGCTAGGCTCACATCCAGGCCCCTTCCAATGCCAGCCAAATGTCCACTGTAATACAGCCGTGGGTGAAGTCCAATATTTAGTTGAGTCCTTGACAATTTCAAGTCAAACATCAAAGAAAAAAGTAAAATCCATTAGTATTTCCAAAAAGCCTTTTTCCTATATCATTCCTCACCAGCTTATTCTAAACACACCTCATGCACTCGATGTTGTCAGTTTATATCTGTCTCCATCTCATTCTCTTTCCAAAACTGGAATATGACATTCTCAATTTTAAAAACATGAGTAAAACCTAATAGAAATACAGATATAAACTTATATGCTATTTTCCTTCAAATAATTAGTGACATTGTTTACGAGTCATTATTATTTTTTCCAAGAGTCATTATTAAGCTCTGTGTATATATAATATTATTCACACATGCATAAAATAATCTGTTATAATTTCTACATTAACATCCATGTATAACTTAATAAATTTATTATTATCCTGCATGTTCATGTGTGGTATTTTTATACAATGGAGTATTACTCAACTCTAAAGAATGATAAACTTGAAGCATTTATATTTAAGTGGATGCCACTTGAAGATATACTCATCAATGATATAAACCAGACCCACATGTGTAAATATTGTATGGTCTTCCTAGTGTAAGATCTCAAAAGAAGAAATACAAATAGAAAGGTATAGCACAATTAAAAGGAAAGCAAGAACTTGAGGATTGGACAATGAGGAGTGGACAAGAAGAAATTCTGGGAGACAGGACAGGGACAAAGCCATACATTTATACACACAACATGGGCAAGGCAATGATCCTGAGAAACATCATCAGGTTTTTGAAACTAGCAGTTAATTTGTAGGATTCTCAACCTGACTAACGATACATGCTGACACTTGTGAACCAAATAACTGCACTGAAGATAGCAAGAGAAGGGTAACGCTTGGAATGCTTGTCATTCTGACCTTCTAAATACGTACTTCTTGTCATGACATACCAGTTATTACCATACAGTCTCACAAGTTAAAGGGTTTTTTTTTTGTTTGTTTGTTTGGATGGGTAATAAATGAAAAAAAAACACAAGGAAAAGAAAAAAAATTGTCACAGGACTGTCCTGCTATGATGCATTAGGACTCTTAATTACATAGAAGATATAAATAAGTCACTATGTACTATAGGTGGATTGAGTACAACTACTGTAAACATTAAAACATGAGTTAAACTGCTGACCTTGTACACTGGAAACATCCACAGATTAGAAAGGTTCTGGACATGAATTTCTAGAGACTGGTTAATCATTATCCTGATAAAGTGACTTTTTTTTACTTTAACTGCAAATTTTATTACATCTACACTATAAGTATTTCATCATATTGTTTACAAAATATAATGTAGTAAATCTTAGTTGGTTTTATGTATTTATAATGTAAATTTTTATATAAAATAAAAATCATTTAAGTTGACAGTTAAGGGTTGGCCAGATAGCTCAGCAGACTAAAGAGCCTGGTTAGACTTAGCACAGTGGCCAGCGTTCAATCCTCTGCATGTGGTGTCAGCAGCGTTCCAGGGGTGTACTCAGATCATGCATGAGATTGGGCATGGTGGTGTGTGCCTGTAGTCCCAGCACTTGAGAGGCTGAAAACAGGAAAATCACTATGAGTCCAATCTATGTAGTGAAACCCTGTAGACCCTGTACTAAGTACATCAAATAAATAAATAAATAAGAAAGGAGAAAAGATGTTTAAGTTAGCATCATGTAAATAAATAAATAAATTGGCAGTTCAATCGTCAAAATTCAATCTCTCTTTGAGTTATTTTAATTAAAATAACATCAAGGTTGGATTTGATCCTTGCCTAGTAGAATCTCATAAAATTTATAATTAGTTATCATTCATCCAGCCTTAGGTAAAATAAACTCCTAACTTGACACAATCAATAAAGAAACATAAGGTTAAAAGCATGACAGGCAGATCCATCCCCTTTGTCACTCTTATGAGCTGCTATGTGTTAGTCTAGTTCCTTATTCTCTTGCAGTCAAACTTTTTGTCTGTTTGTTTATTTCTCTGAACTTCTCATTGGAATGAATGATAACATCAATCTTTCATTTAAGCTTTTCCTCCTTGTAAAATTTGTTCAAGTGTTAAATCCTTCATGGTGTCTACTTTTTTATTAAATATCACTGGAATTTATTCTTTACTATCTAGTTAATCATAGAAGTACTTTTTAACTCACATGAAAGAACGGAAAAGCATGGATTATAAACTTCTGTACTCCATAAACATTTAATATCACCACATTCAAACTACATGCAAAAATTTTTTGCGAGAGAGATATAATTATCTATATTTGCATAGAAACAACTGAACTTATTCAAATTAGTGGCCATCTCCTACTAAATGTTCTTGTAACATCAATTGAGAGCTACTGACTGTTTTATTCAGAACAAACACACATGCACATGCACATGAACACACTCACACACACACACACACACACATCACTATGTGATTTATATAGCAAAAATGCTGTGCAGGTAAGCTTTCTGTATTGGAAGAATTCTGTTAAATTCATCATTCCTGACATTCAGCTTCTCATTTGCCTTATATTTCACAAAACATGGATATTGCATTTGTTCCTCACCTTGACCATTTACCATTATTGCAGGAGATGAAAACTGACTCTGCTATTCTTTCACCTTGTGTGTCTGGAATTTCATTTTATATTTTTAGGTTTATATAGTTGAAATGCTATAAGGTGAAGAATGGCCTATCTACCTCAGGTGCCAGCCAAGATGGATTGGCTTGCCTTAGATGATATATATTTTTTCAAGCCAATTGAGTGTCTGATTAATTGAAGAGGGAACATTATTGCAAAAATTGCTAGCATGCCATTTATTCTTCCCCTGCTTTGCGTGACTTTGTGAGAATTAGATTTTTGATTCAATTTCTACCTGAATTATTTGGTCATTGTAAACTATTGTATACAATGGTTTAATTCTTCTAAAATTTAGAAACCATGTACAAAATAAAAAGTCATAAGAAATCTTTGAGGCAACCATAAATAAATATCTATCAAGTATATTATAACTAGGGCTAACAATCATTGTATAGTCAAGAAGATATTAGGTTATGAATACATTTTACAAAATGACTGCTAAACATAATTATTAAATCAAAGACATTTTTAAAGAGACTATTAAGTAGAAAATATACGTATTTGTTCTATATGTTTATCCATAGAAGTAAGAATCACTTTTTCATGAAGAGCAGCAGTTTCACTTCCCACTTCAACCTCAGGACCATGGAGAGCACCTGGCTCACAGGCAGCAGCTCTCAAAAATTACCATTAATGAATGAAAGATATGTTACTCCCAATTGAAAATATATAATGTGTATATGTATTGAAAATACATGTTGTACCTGATAAATGTGCACAACTTTTGTTATTTAAAATAAATATTAAACTTAAAAACTTAAGCCAAATTTTCTTCTAATTTTGATTTAAATCATGTAGTTCCATATGTAAGTCCCTCATTCTGCATATATTTCATTGACATCATCTAATAAGAAAGTGCTAACCAAATGTATTTTTAATTCTCATATTGTGGGATAAACATTGATTTTATACTTTTATATAAAAGAATGAGGTAAAGTATATTTTATGAAACTAGTAATGAATTGATTATTTACAACAAACTTTGTAATTTAACTAAGGAGAAATTATGTTTAGTATTTATTCCTACAAGTCATACCCTCAAATATGAAATTATGAGATAGGTGTGTGATTAAGGAAGTATCTAGTCCCTTTGCTAAACTTCCCACAATTATTTATGTCTTGGAAAAAGTATAATTCCTTGAACCATAACCCACTATTAACCTGCATATTAATTGAATATTATCTAAATATTGAAATTCCTAACTACAATAAGAATATTCCTTAATCCCTCTGTCAATTATAATAAAGATTATTTTTTATGTTTTCTTTATTCCATGCCCTTCTTATATATATTTTAAAAGTACATGTCATGTCTGCCTCCATAGTAGACTTTAATGATGTAATGATATTTTTGTTTTCTTTATTTACATTTAATTGTAGTATTTTTTTTCTTTGTACTAGGAATCAAACTCAGGACCTTATCTTTGTCAGACAGGCACTTGTTCCCTGAGCTTTGTCCCTAACAGAGGGGTTTCATTGTAAACAATAGAATTTGGTGAATTCTAGAAATATAACCTCCACAATAAACTTGCTTAAGGCGTGGCTTTTACTTGATAGCACTATGCACCTTAGGCACTGATGAAGCAAGCTACTTCACTTCTCAGTGAAGTGAATCCAGATTTTCTATTTCTTCATGACTAATCATGTTAACATGCAGCTGTCCAAAACTCTGCTTATTTCTCCTAAATTACCAAATTTAGGAGAAATGGGACATAGTTGTAAGAGTAATTTTTATCGATTCTTCCTACTTCTGTGGTATCAGTTTAATGTAACTCTTACCAAGAAAAACTTGAAAAAAAAACCAAACGTCCCAACTGAAACCTGGAAAACAGCAATGTTAATGTACCTTTCTCAAAGGTAGATGTCCACATGGCCAACAGATATATGACAAATGCAAGCATATTTAGTTATCGTTAAATCCAATTTATCACATGCATTAGATGTGTGTGTTATCAAAACAGATAAATTGTCATTCATTGAAACACATCATAGGGGTTAGAATGTGCATTTTTAAAACAGATAAAATGTCATTAGTACTGGCTAAGATGTGTTATTTCGATAGAATCAGATAACACTATCTATAATTTTTATAGCTTACATCTAGTTGGTCCCCCCAATGCCTCATGAAGTCATTGGGTGGCTTCTAGAGTTTGCAGTTGATTCTTGATATAATTCTGGGATTATGGTGTAAACACTACTCTCGTCCCAGGGCAGATAATCTACGCACAAGTATAAGGAGGGGAGAGAGGCTAGCTCCACCCCAGCTGCTGTTCCTCCCTTTGCTCTTTGCTGTTTTCCACTGCCATAAAATGTTGCTCTCTGTCATGTTCCACTCTGCCTTGGCGGCAGCTGAGTATGACTGAAACCTCCACTAACTGTGAGCTAAATTAACCTTTGCTGCATTAATTTGGGGTGTTGGGTATTTTGTCCCTGCTATGAGAGAAAAATAACTGAAGCAATAATATTGATTTTTGAACTATATATAGTAATGTTAAATATTTTACATGTAATGCCAAATTTTTGAAACCTTTGGTACCGTGGATGGATCAAATTATTCAATTTTTATTAAAATTTGTTTTTTGAGTTGTGCAATAAAGAATTGCATCAAGCCTGAGACAAAGGAGGTGTTGGGCAGATGATCCAGGGAGATATCAATTTTTGAGCAATACACACATCAAATCTGCATTGATCCATTTCACCATGAAGATTATGTTCTAGGATGGAGTCCATACTCAACCATCATCCTTTATCTATTTTAATTACTCTTTCTCTACTGATCACTTTCAAAAGAAACTTAGATCCTCAACATAGAAAGAAACGTGTGCTTAGATCCAGGACTTTATGGTAGTGTCCATCTCTTTGGAAGACAGAGTGGAATGAGCACATATCTAACTTCACAGGAAATTGATACTACAAACATATAAGACTAATATGTAAACCAGAATTTTTATAAAATCAGTAACTATCACGTATAATTTTATTATAGCATAACTTTTACTAACTTTGCTACACAAACCTTAAAGTAACATATGAAGCTAATTGTGTCATGAAACCTAGAACATTCACTAAACTGTAGTTATACATCATGCTTAGTTTATATTGCATTTTAGATATTTCCAAGTTTAATGGTATTCCAAAATTTCTATGGAGATTGAAAGCACATTAATGTTTAAAGATATAAAATAATTTACATTTTATAGGTGTATGACTGTCTATAATTGTGCATAGAATATACATTACATTAATGTGTATATTCCCAAACTATTTTAAAAGATTAGGGATTTGTGAAAGTGAACTCCATGTTTTTCTTAGTTACATTCTCTATAAATTGTGCAAAGTTTGCCTCAAAAACCTTGTAAACTCATTTAAGGCAATTTAGATAATACATATTTACTTTGTATCTGTGTTGTTTTGGACTCTTTGAATAGTAACCTCAATAATGGTCTTCCTCTCTACTGTGTGGGATGCATATTTTTTATTCAAAAGTGGGAAAAGAAAGCATATATTTAAAAAGTAGAATATAAGTTGATCCATTTAGAACTCTGTTTACAAAGATCAAAGCTGCAAAGAAGGGCCAGGGAGATAGTTCAGTAGAACCCTGGCAAGCACAGGGTTCTGAGTTCATATCCCTGGTACCATCAAAAAAATAAAAAATAAAAAAGGTACAAAGAACTCTGAGATTATTTGCTGATAATCAATATGCATGTCATGTTTCATAAAATGCTTACATATTCTATGTAAATAAATTTTCAGATAACTCACACTTAAACGTTCAATTTCAAAATGTGACTAAAAAAGTTTACAGCCTGATTTCTGCAGTGTCTCATGCTCTTCTATTCCTTTTTCAGCAGGTTCAGGAGATTTGTGTCTTGTCGTTTCTGTAGCTCAGCATTTCACAAGAAAGGAGAGTTAGATACTCATTTGAGCACTGTCTATATTGTCTCATTTATTTGATTCATTTTCCCATCTTTCTGGCTGACACAAGTGCAGTACTTAGGCCAGGTGGTAGAGCCAACAAATTTTCAATAGAATGTAAAAGTTGGCAAAATGCACGAAGCTCAAATCCTAAGTGGCACATCAGTGGATTTTGGGTTTTTTTTTGCCTCTTTACTTTTCTTTGTTCAATTAAGTGCAAAGTTTGTTGTGCCTTCCTGATTTCTATGATCATCTGTTTTAGCTACAATGCATACAATGACTACTTTAATAAGAAATATCCTATTTCATCCTTTCTTTCTGACAAATAAATTAATAAATAGCCTTTCTTCTCATCATTTATAAGTGGGAATCTCATCTTTGCAAGGTATAATGTATGCTGCCACACATGCCAAACATTAGAGGAAAGTTCATTTTCTTTTTCTACAAGATAGAGGTAGTAATATCAGTGAATCAGCTGTGGTGCTGCCTGCAACTAATTTGGGGAATGGGGGACAGCCATTCTGAATCAGTCTTGACAGAGGCCTTTAACAGAATGTACATTTTCTGTAAGGGCATTGGCCAATGTACCATAGCATTCACAGCATCAGGGTTCTCAGCATAAAATTCTGGGCAGAGAGCAATTCATCACAGAGTCTGTCCACCTTCTCAGGGTATGTTCAGTGATGCAAGAATTTTTCCAAATAAGTTAGCATTGTCAGGATCCAGGCTACTCTAGGAGTTCATGCTGACAAAGGCTCTCAGTTCTGCCACCTGAGTGGTAGGTGATGGCAAGACACTACCTTGGCTGGGCTAAGTGTTCTGCCATGGAGGAGGATATGCTTGGCAGAGGCGCCTGAGGTATGATCTCAGCAAAACCAGCCTTGGCGCGGCTCCCCGGCAAGCCTTGATTGCTGTGCTTGGAAAGCAGGTTTCAAAGTTATTATTCAAATTTTAGTAATTGATGCTAGTTGGCTCTTTCTATTAGCTAGTAAAAAGATACAGTTGAGGGGTACAGATCAAAGGCACCATCTGCCCACTTCTGTTGAAATTATCCCAATGTAACTTATTTTGTCCGGTTTAGGCAACAGACTCAAACGTTGCCTCCATTGTCTCATCTATAAAATGGTCATAATATTTTAAGTTCATACAAGAATATTGCAAAGTGTAATTAAACTACTAATAAAGGAATTATTTAAAATAGTGCCTGATGTGTCACAATTATCATATTGACCATGTCTCCTTATTTTAGATGCAGTACTTTCACTAGTGTTAAGATTCATGCATCAGATGAATGGTTGTACCTGCTGGCCATGAGTGAAGAGTCTCCAATTGTACATTTCATTCTACAAATCTTTCATTAAGGCATGAGGTATTAGAAGTAGACAAGCTGTTCTTCTGGACACCACTACTCATTTATGTCTACAATGATTCACATAATATACAATATTAGTGCTAGTACCGGATAGATTGAATTGGAAAAAGGTATCTACTGGCTGTTTTCTTTTATGCTTAATCTTGTTTCCCACATATAATATTCTCTCTCTCTTTCTCTCTCTCTCTCTTTTTATTTTTAAAAGAGATAACAATTAGTATTAAAACAGAAAGGGTGCAAACGATACTGAATTTCATTAAACAAAATAAAGAATTTCACAGTATTTACTGTATTGCACAGCATTGTCTTCAAATTAGTTGTTCATATTACCAGACATATGCAGGCAAAATTGGAAGAAGAAAGAAAAAATGCATATATAAGAAAGATGGAAGAGAGAAAAGGGAAAAAGAATTGAACAAACAACATAAAACAAGTTAATGATCACCTGCTCCTTTCCATAGACCAGCAGAAATCTACAGACAGTTTTGAAAATGAAGTTAGTGTATGAGGTTTCCTTCATCAAAGATTTCCCTAAAAAGTTTGCTTTAGAGTCCTGTTGTTCAGTGATGCAGCTAACAGTCTACAAGATGATAGAAATCCTGCAAACACCAGACAGACAGAGCAATGTATGCTTTTTGAAATAATTCAGTTGAAGAACATTTGCAGCTTGGATATACCATGTGTACGCGACCTCAATTAACTACCTAACTGTACTCTATGTTCTAACAGCTATCAAAATTGCTACAAAAGAATAAAAAGAAAAGATGCATTCAAAATTATATGCAGTTTCAAGAATTATTGTTTTCATATTAAAACCTGCAAAATATTCTTTTGCAGATCTCTATACTCTTACGACTCATGTTATTTGTAAGTACTGCATACATTTGTAATGAAGCAATTACTTCTGTCATAGTGAGAGAGCCAACTGGGCCAAATTTGGCTGTAGGGATTTCTCATACCAAATCAGGTTTTCGGTGTCCTCAGAGAGCCCTTACCTGTCACCTGTGTGGCACTACAATAGGAAAACCTACCCAGAGAGTACCTTAATGTACATGGAACCTGTGTTTGTAGTGCACTCTGACCCTGCCTTTTCTGTTCTTTAACGTGAATGAACTTGGCTTCATTTATTAGTAACTAAAGTGGGCGTTAAAAGTAATTTAAGCTGCTTACACTTAAGATACTTTTTCAGAATCTGATTTAAATTCTTATGACCCTACTACAATTTCTAATGCGTACCCCAACATTCGACTACCATGACTAAAACTGGTTATAACAATATTCTCTTCATTGCGCAGGTCATTTTTGTGTTATTTTAAAAGATAGAGTTTAATAAAAATAAAGGTAGATACTTAGGCTAAGATAACATGAATGGATTCTTCTGTATAAAGTGTTCAATCTAGATCTTATTAAAGGAAAGACTTTATTGGCTACTATTGCAAGCACAGTAGAAGTCAGGAATTGGGATATTTCATAATCTTGAATTTTACACTCATACAAAGTATGAAACAACTATGTACACAATTAACTATAAAATCTAAGCTTGTATCTTGTTTTTATTAACACTTTCTTTCAAAAGGCAACTGAAATTTAACCCAAATAGCAAAAAGACAAAATGAACATAGTTTTTGTATATTTTATTGGTACAGTGCAGATATACACGCTGATACCATTCATCATTGGCAGTCTGCGTCTACTACGCATGATATATCTTGATCTTTCTTTTTTCCCCATTTCTCTGCACTCTCTTCAAAACCCCATTCTCTTCCTTATTTGCAAAAGCTTTGTTTTCATTTCTTCCTTCTATTCTTTTTTCTCCCTTCTCTCCCACATATTGTTCCAATTTGCATTGAACATTTTCTTCCCATTTTATATATTTGGTGCATGTTTATTCTTTTGTTTTCTTACTCCAGAAAAACAATGTGATATTGGAATATATATGTCTGATTTATTTCACAAAGAACATGGTGTCAAAGGGTGCCCATATAGCTAGAAGTCTATCAAGCTTATGGCAGAGTAATACTCCACTGATTAAAAAAAAAAACTATATCTTTTTTACCCATTTGTCAGTTAATGGTCATTTAGGTTGCTTTTATGATTTACCTATGAGAAACTGTGCTGACATAAACAGGGATGTACATATATCATTGTGGTATGACACTTTTCATTTTTTTTGAAGATACCAAGAAAGGAATACCTGGGTTAAGTACAATGTCTAGCATTAGTTTTTGAGGAATCACCACTGTGATCCCCAGTGCTTGTACCTGTCTCCACCCTCACCAATACTACAGAAGTGTTTCTTTTGTAATATTACTCATGACTTTTATTCATGTTTATAGAGTAATTTATTTTTAGATAAAAAGATGATGAAGCTTGCTTCTGTTTCCTTATAGAATAAAAGATTCTTTAGGATTCTATAGAGTTTTCATACAGATAGAAATAATGTTTGTGTGCATATTGCTTTTATGCCAGCTTATAGCATGGACTACAGTACAAAGAAAATGAAATGTGTGGCTGAATTGTTAAAAATTCTTAACCTATGAAAATTTAACTTTAACATATTTGTTTGCTTATAATATATTCATTTAAAACTTCAGTATTGAATCTTCAAAATTCAACAATGATTGTGCTAAGATTTTAGACAGCATTTATGGTAAAACACAACTTGTAAATTAATTTTAGAAATGATTCTAGGCAGTAAAAAAGAAAAAGAATATGTGGAACTCTTATTGAATTAGATCAAAATAAGATGATGATGAATTACAAAACTGTAGCTTTTTATTTGCTATAAATTACATTGTTAAAATTACCTCATAAATATTCAAATGGTTTTTCCTATTTTTTTCATAATTTTATTGATAAACAAATAGCAATGAGACAGTTTCAAATCAAATCGCTAGGACGTTTTCAATAATTAACACACTGCATACATTATTCTTAGTGGTTAATTGTTGCACAAGATGTGGACTTGAGATCCTATTTACAAACACCATTAGAACAAATCA
>NW_004524719.1:4393434-4395335 GCF_000260255.1 Octodon degus | reverse complement strand
GTCAAAAGCAAAAAGTCCTACAGGAAAAATGAAGTTGATGAGCTTCAATAAAATTAAAGTTAAAAGGGAATTTTATGTAATTATAAATTAAACTGCAAGAAAAGGTTGATAAATGTATTTAAAGTCAAGTAATCCCACATTGTGTTATTTTGTATTTTTTCTACACTTTCACATAAGGTTGTTAGATGAGCCTGTCAGGGCTGCCATCGCCATTCTGCTCTGTCACACACAATGATAATTTATTTTTCGTATTTCTGGATGCTGGAAGTCCCAGCTTAATGTGCTGGCAGTTTTGGCTTCCCTGGGGGCGTCTCTCTTTGGCTTCCTCCTAGATGCTATTTACTCTGTGCTTTCCCGTCCAGGGTTTTCATTGTATTCAGTGCAAGGTAAGGCTACCCTAAAACATTTCCATTTCATTTAATTTCCCTTTCTTCTGTCTACAGGTGTAATTTCCAGGAACTGGGGCAGACATATGAACTTGGAGAGTGAGGGCATGAACACAGTTGACTCTATGAGAGTGACACAAATTATTCAGAAGAAAAAGACATGTTTTATTTCAGAGTTTAAAGTGAAAGGTTGAAAACCCATTAAATAGTACTAAGAGGGAGAACAGTATACCCAGGCACAAAAACACTCACATTACCTTTAGGCAACCAAATTCAAGTGGCAACTACAAATCCAGTCATATGGTCGTCTTACTGCAGGTGAGGCAGACAAAATACGTGAAGGAGTCCAGCTCAGGGCATTCACATTAGAACTAAATAAGCAGTTCCTAGAAGGGAAGATAGCTCAGTAGCCATCTAAGCTCCTGCTTAGGAAAGTGCAGGGACTGAGGTTCGGTCCCCGGCACCACATGCCACCCCAGCCCCACCCCAGGTGCACTGAGCCAGCCACTGAGTCTGGCGTGGTGGTGCACACCTGTGATTGCCGCATGAGGAGGCTAAACACAGGAGGATAGTGACTATGAGTCTCAGCTGCATAGTGAGACCCTGTACCAAATACATAAAATAAATTTTAAAAGATTTAATAAAATAATAATAGTAACAATAATAAAAAATAAGCAGTTCCTAGAGCCATCAGCAGATTTTGCTAATTCTGTTACTTTCCACTCTAGACTATTTAGTGTATTGAAATGCCATACGTACTTAACATTTTGTATTGTATTTTATTTAGCAGGGCTGATGTGGTTGTTTTGCTTTAGACTTGTATTTTCCCCCAGAATTCTTTTGAGTGCACAGAGCAATTGGGTCAAGGGGTGCTGCGCTCATCAGCGAATTCGGTGGGCTCCGTGGCTAGGGGTGTACTATGGAGGGGCTGAGCGAGCGACCAGCAGCGTGCGTGGCCGTCCTAAGCGTGTCCATTCTCTCTGCTTGCTCGCTCACTTGGGTGAGCTGAAAACATTTTTCTCTCTGCCATGTCACTTTTCCATGCTTTTCTTGCCACAAAGTCTGAAACCATGAGACAAAATAAATTTCTTCTCCTTAAATTGTGGTTTCTAGTATTTGCCTGGGCCACAGGAAATGATTGACAGGTGGTCCTTCACCAGAGAAGGATGGGTAGGTGAACTCACTCTCTCACGTGGCCCTAACAGTGAGTTCCCTCTCCTTTCCCTATCAAGTTAATAAATATTTTTCTTAGGTGTAATAAACAACTTGAATAGTATCAGAGGAAAAGATCACCAACTACCAAGTCTCATGAGGAACTCTTTTTATTTTTACCATTATTTTTCAAATGAAATGAAATATCTGGTAATCTGAACAAGAAATTTGGTGATAGGGCAGACCAAATAACTCAGCAGATTAAAGCACCTGCAAGCAGGAGCAGAGGCCAGGGGTTCGATCTCCAGGCGTGCTGGGTCAGCCCGGCCCCTGGGATGCACTGAAATGGCAATTGAGACTGGC
>NW_004524719.1:4380943-4392684 GCF_000260255.1 Octodon degus | reverse complement strand
TTTTTTATTTTTATTTTTTTCTGTATTTTAGGAAAAAGTCTACAGAGTGTTTAGGGTCTCACTACTAGATCTGCTTGTAGTGATTCTCCTATTTATAGCCTTCCAAGAGCTGGGATTACAGGCATAGACCACTATGCCCAGTCTCAATGGCCTTCTCAGAGCACCCCGGGGGGCAGGGCCAGCTTGCCAGGATCAGGGGTTGAACCCCTGCTGCTGGGCCTGTTTGCAAGCACTTTAATCCACTGAGTTATTTGCCTGGACCCAGAAAGCATTTTTTTTTTTTCATTTGTACATTTGGTACAGGGTCTTACTACACACACCAGACTCAGAGTGATCCTCTTATTCTCAGCCTCCCCAGCACTGGGACTACAGGTGACTCAGGACACCTTGGGGTGTGGGGCCAACACTGCATGCAGGACTGGGGTTTGAACCCTGGCCCTTGTGCTTACCTATGGAGGCACAGTTTAGTCAGCTGAGCTATCTTGCTCATATGTATCATAAAATATAATTCATGCAATTCATGAAATTCATGAAATTCATTTTACTTTTAGGACCAGTAGTGAAAAGATGTATATCTAATTGAAAGAGATGTGAAAGTTTCTGCCTTGCAAATGATGTTGTTAAGAAGTAAAGCAGAAAACAGAAAGACTGTGATGACATTTAAATACCTAGTACAATTCTAGATCCCCAGCTTTTCCTACAGATGGTTAAAGCTTTAGAAGATGCCTTGGTTAACACAGCCAGATGACACAGAATAAAAGAAGCTGGTTTATAATATACAAATTTGTATGCAATTGTTCATTCCAAAGTAAGCCAGAGTACATAATTTATAATCTGAAATATTCTTCCAGGATTGTCTTGTATTGTGAGGAGGGTGATTTGTTTTTTAAATAAAAATTAAAACTGGTCCCAAGCTTGTGGTTGAGATTTATGCTGCACAAACCTATATTTTAAAACTATATTCATCAAACATTTTTTGTACCTTGTTTTTTTTTACTTAACACAAAAATATAAATTATTCATGTCATGCCAAGTTTTATAATTAATCTCATAATACTCTCTCAGCAGAATGTCATTTCAGGTGAAAGATGTAGAGATTCTTACCTGGAACTTTTCCTAACATCTGCTACCTGGATGCCCTGTTCTCATTTAAGAGAAAGGCATTTCATTACAAGGAACAAGTCCTGTTCTTTGTGGTTAGGATTATGTTAGTTCAAACATGACAGAAATTGCTCCGATGAGGACCATTTTGTATCTGTACACACAAAATAGTTAGGATAGATATATAAGCACTTTCTCTTAATTCAGTGAGAAGAGAGATTTGTATTAATAGTGTTTAAACAAAATATCATGTCTGTATCTTGTACTATTAATAACTACTATGAAGACAACAATATGCAATGTATTAATTATTGTAACTGTCCTACTAACCTGTTTTGAAACTGTCTCATTGCTGTTTGTTTCTCACTAGAATTAATTTTAAAAAAAGAAATTGTTCCAATGAGGTAATATGAGGAGAGTTATGTGAAGAAGAAGGTGCCCAACATGTCCACGTGGGTAGAATGGACACATTTAGGACAACATTCTACTGAGCACACAAGAAGCCAGATTGAGTCAATTCAGTAACACCTGAGTAAAATTATTTTTAGAGAAAATAGCATAAAAGTGGTACAGTTAAAAGGTTGTATGGCTGCTGACATAAAAATATATATTATAGGGTGTGACAATATAGCTCAGTGGCATAGTACCTGCCTGGCAAGCACAAGGTCCTGAGCTTGATTCATCTATCTATCTATCTATCTATCTATCTATCTATCTATCTATCTATCATCTATCATCTATCCATCTTTCCAGATTTTATATATATAAAATCTAACCTATATCAATATCTATATCTATATTTATATCTATGTATAATGAGCCAGATATTTATCATTTGAAGGGAGAGGAGAAATTAAATCATACAAATAATTGCATGTATGAGTTCTCTGTTTTCACAAATCACTCCCTTTTTACAAGCAATAATATCAATTAAAAGAAAAAATTAAGCTAATAGCACTATTAAAAACTTTTTTTTTAGCAAAAGTTTTCTAGGCATATATGTTAACCCCTCCATAATTCAAGCAAGTTTGCATGAGCGATATCATTTCTAACTTCCTTTTTAAGGTGATGGTACTGACACAGGAGTTACCGCATTTGTCCAAACCTGTAGAGCATGTGAATGACCAAGCCAGGTAGAACATGGCATGGATACTCTAGTATAGTTGGTGTTAACGATAATATGAAATGACTTTTATAGCAAACACATTGCACACACACAAAATCCTTTTTTTTTTAAATTAGAATATATTTCAAAAATAGGCATAAAGAATTATATACTTATGTTTACATATAAATCCAAAAATCTCACCATATACAACCTTGAAGCAGGACAGTCCCACAATATTCTTTTCCTGTCTCTTGCTTTCATTCCCCACCCCCTTCTTTTCGAACAATCACCTACCCGAGAGACATCATAGCAGTTACTGGCATGTCATGACAGGCAGCCCGTATTCAGAAGACCAGAATGACAGGCACTCCAAGCATGAAACTACAATTACAGATTACCATCTGCAGTGCAGTAGCTTAGTTCACAGGTATCAGTATATATAGTTAGTCAGGGTGAGAATCTTTCCAATTAACTACTAGATTAAAAAATCTTCTGAAGATTCTCAGGATCATTGCCTTGCTCATCTTCTACATATAACTGTATGACTTGTCACTGTCATGTTTCCTAGCTCTTCTCCTTTATTTTTACACAATGGAGTATTATGCAGCTATTAAGAATGATAAACTGCAAGCCTTTATATTGAAGTGGATGCCACTTGAACACATACTCATAAGTGAAATAAACCAGACACACATGTGTAAATATCATATAGTCTCCCTACGATAAGAACTCAAAAGAAGAAATACAAATAGAAAGATATAATACAAGTTAAAAGGAAAGCAGGATCTCAAGGACTAACTAATTAACAGAAGGAAAGGAGAAGAGCTAGGAAACACACAATCCTTATAAAACTACTGGAAGGAAGTCACACCTAGTTTGATGCTAATTACAAAGTGCAAGTGGTGCTCAATAATTAAAAGCGCTCAAGATATTCAATAGGAGGTGTTCAATAATTAAAAGCTATTATTTTTATTTTAAAAAATTTATTATATTTTATGAGATGGATGATTAGGCATGATAAGCAACATTAACCTGGACTGGCTTTTAGTAAGGAGCGAGGAAAATGAATGCAATGCACTGGCAGCTATTACATGTCACATTCCCTGACTAGAGCTAAAAATAGGACCAAAAGGGCTAGTCAGGTTCAATCCAAATGTTTCCTGATTATGATAAAATTTCTTTTTACTGTAAATCAGTTCTTGAGCTCTCCAGAAACATATGCTTTTGAACATAGCAGGGGTCCCTCAGAATGAAAGAGAGAGAGAGAGAGAGAGAGAGAGAGAGAGAGAGAGAGAGAGAGAGAGAGAGAGAGAGAGAGAGAGAGAGAGAGACAGACAGACGGACAGACAGACTACGTGGCAGTCAGCTTAAGTATCTGATAAGTACTTACCAGATACTTAAAATAGGTAATTATGTTAAGTGATTAGAAATAAGGCTGATATAGTAATGTAACAGACAGCAGTGGAATTTCATAGTCATGTAGATCAAATAGCCAGTGCATTAATTTTCCTGTTACATCAGGTCTTATAGGATTGCAGAGACATATACTATTGAGAAGCACTCAGTGAAGAGTGTGGATTACGGGGGAATTAAAACAGATGACTTATAACCAGCACATCAATAGAGTGAAATTATTCAAGTAGTTTCTTCAAGAATAATGGATTTTTCTATTTTATTGCTTTTGCAATCTCTTTTCTTCTTTTCTCTACAAGCACAAAAACAATAATCATGCATACACAGCCGTCACACATACCATAAAACAAAGATGCTTTGGAGGCACTGGGGCGAAGATGAGAGTAGACCTAAATTGACTAACATTTCCTAACTACAAGTGCCTCATTATTTTTTGAGGAACTGCAGAAATGCATATAATTAGTGGGTTTTTAAAAATTGTGGAGTTTAGAAAAGAGAAAGTGTAACAATGATAAACCTGGTTTACTCTGCATGTATCACACGGAATCTATAATATGATGCACAGAAATCCAAATTATGCTTAATAAAAGAAAAAGTGCAGAGGCTTTTTCAGATAATGAACTCCTTTGCTTTTTTTTGCCCCTCAGAGGAAATGGAAGTGCATGGTAATGAAACAATTCAGTGTGTAAAAAAAGCTTTCACTTTTATCTAAGTTGCGACTAAGTGTTTCTCTCTGAATATGTGTTGATCAGGCAGAATATGTAAGATACTTGCTCTGTGCAGAGGAATTTATAGTCCTTCATCCAAATTTCAAAAAGGAAAGACACAAATACCTTAAAGGGCCTAAATAAAGGTAAGCCACTAGGACTTGTACATATTCCCCACTTCAAAATCGATGTATATCTTACTGACATACAGGGAGAGTTAACAGCATGGCATAGGCTGTTGGGAATGTAATTATAGTAAAAATGCTTTGACAGTGCTGCCAGTAGGTTGTTATCAATGGCTTTCATGAAAAGACTGCATGGAACCTGAGTAGAGCAGTGTCTCTCCCACAGCACTGGCCCAGAGAAACCATCCCTAGCTGTTATATATTGTCGTGTGTTTTTCTTCACAAAGCACTGTAGTTATTTTAAAGCATTTCTCTTCTCCATCGCATGGCCTTCTTGAAGGTTCAGGCTGTTTAAAGTTCATCTTTGCTTCCACATTACCCATAACACAGCATTGAAATGTAAGAAGGAAGAGGAAAACTTCTAAAATGTAATGAAGGCTAACTCATTGCAATTGCATTTAGGAATTTCAAAAAAAACTGAATGAAGAAAGAATAATATGGTTTATGTACATTGTGAGATAGTGCTCAGTCATACAGAAGAAGAAACGTCTCTTAGAGGAAATTGAAAGACGTGAGAAGCCATCAAGATAAACGAAACTAGTTAAGCTCAAAGCATTGAGTATTATGTGTTTTGCTTATGTAGAAATCAAAGAGAGAAAGAAAGGATGGAAGGAAAGAAGAAAAAAGGAAGGAAGGAAGGAAGGAAGGAAGGAAAGAAGGAAGGAAGGAAGGAAGGAAGGAAAGGAAAGACCAAGAGGGAGAGAAAAGAGGAAACAAAGAATGGAGGAAGGGAGGGAGAGGAAGGAAATATGTAGAAAGGAGGGAAGGCAGGAGAGAATTCAGGAGAGGAGGAAGAGGACTTCTGGAGAAGAAGAAGAAGACACGCATCAAGGAGGAGAGAAGGGCAAGGGATGTACTGGGCTAGAAATTGACTGAGATATGTTAAATACACACATCAACTTCACCAAATAACCACATAATAACAGAGTATACCATGCACTAATAAATACAAAAGAATCAATTACTCTTATAACAGATATGACTACCATGAGATATTAAATATGAAATAATCTTAGAAACAAACAATAGTGTTCAAACAGTTTATTCATACACCTTAAAGTGATAAATGAATCTAAATTCATGAAACAAAATAAGCCCACATTTCAAATAATTCCTTGCATATTTAAGCCTGCCAATGGGGAATTTTTACAGACAAATTGTTGTTTTTGTTTAAAAAAAGTTTGAAAAGTTCTAATGTGGTTCATTATGAATTTTATAGTTAGTTTGAAAATTAGTAACTGCAGTTTTCAATAATAACTGTTTTGAGTTTTGAGATTTTTCAACACTGTCCAAATGTCTGTAAACTCAGTCTTGTCAAATCTTAGCTTGTGGCCCAAAGAAGTATTCTTTATCAACATAGTGTGCTCTGGGGGGCCAGTTCCCTTCCTGAGGTAAACCTACATCTCCTGGCAACGCACGCAGTCTCTAACATCTCAAAGCCCCCTTTGGTTCCACTGCATGCCGGCTCTCCTTATTCTCAGCAAGGTTCACAGCTAGCCAAGTTCTGCAAGCACCGGCCTTCTGACATCTCCAGGGAAAGCAAAGTACTTACACATTGAGTCAAAATAGCAAAAGAAAAATTAATGCTTGATTAAAATTTGACAATATATAGCTAGGCAAGGTATCAATCATAGTAGTTAGTTTGAGATGCAATAATATATTCATAGGTGATAGATTGCTGACCTTTCTCTAAAATTGATTCAGCTCAGAGAACAAGCTTTCTAGAGGACTTCTCTTTAGTTGTACCCATTTGTGTGTATAGATGCATTTCACTTACCTTATTTTATCTTACTTCATTTATCTCTTATATTCTCTATTATCTTAGAACTCTTCAGGGATTGAAAACATATTTTTGGGAGCAGGCTATTCACTAGAACAAAGTCAATAGCTAAATTAATTTTAAATTTAATTTAAAAGTTCACCACCTAAATTAATTGCATTTTCAGGACATTTTCTCCCAAAATAGTTCTACAAAATTCAGACTATATTCTTGGGAAAGAAAAGTCATGCCTTCTTATTGCATACTAGTGACCTTTAAGATGAATGTATTATTGAAATAATCATTGAAATGGTATGTCTTTCTAGAAATAGTATAGTCTTCATATGAAGAAATTAAATTTTTATCTTAAATCTATTCTTAAATAAGAAAATAAAATGTGTGAGAGAGATCACCTATTGTTTAAGAAAAAAAAACTGTGTTATAATAGCTCTAATGCCCGAGTGTTGTTAATGAAATTTAACTAGATTGTTCAAACATAGAAAAATATAACATCAACTAATTATCAAAGACTGTCCAGAGATGTTATCTTCTACCCTAGTTGAGAATGAATATGTCCATGCTATAATAACTAATTGTAAGTTTTACTTAAAACTTATCCAGATTTCTAATTTCCTTATTCTCAACTATTTCTCCAAAACACACTCTCAACTTTCACTGTTTTGGTTCATACAAAATAGGTACCCCATTTGTATTTTTTTCCTAGCATTTTGTCAGAGACCAGTGGTCACACATCTTCTGTTTACTGGACAGAACTCATGTGCCATTTAATTTGTTGTCCTTGAAGCTCTGTGTCTGGTTTTTCAGGTAGCTAAGAAAACTTCAAGCCAACAGAAACTGTTCTGAGTGAAGTTATTGTGAAAAGATTGTTCTTACTTCCCAAACTGGAGGTCATTTGCAGCAACAAGACCTTGACAAATGCCTATAAGTCAAAGAATGTCTCACTGTAAATGATTTGGGGTGACAGGCCTATAACACATTGCACACACAGATTGGATTCCCAGCAGGGCTCATGCCAGCTCACACCTCCTGACTCACACAAGCAACACTAGGAAATTTATAGTTACCAAAAAAATTATTTGTAATATGAAGAAAGCAAAATTTTATAAAGCAGCAGAGTAAATGAAACATGAGCTCATATTCAAATTAGTATTCCATTTTGGGTCAAAATACAGTATCATCTACTTCCCAAGGCATTCATTCTTCCACATAATTTCATAAAAGATCGTTATTTTTGAATAAATGAATTGCTGAAAATCACAGTCTCAAACATTATTAGTTAGGAAGAAAATAGGTTAAGACTGAGTCTTCTAAAAATAAATTTGAGCAGTCAGTGAGACAGCTTAGCAGACTAAAGTGCCTGCTCAGGCAAGCTTAGGCAAGCACAGCGACCGTGGTTCCATCGCCAGCGCCAGGAGCCATGCTGGCCCGCCCAGGTGCTCTGAGCCAGCCCCAGAGTCAGGGTGCGGTGGCCCACACCTGCCACCCCAGAGTTGGCAAGACTGAAAGCAAGAGGATCACCACAAAACCAAGCTGTGTAGTGAGACCTTCTAACATCCAAATTCATTTAAAAATAAAAATAACAGAATAAATTTGAACCACAAATGCATACTCCAGTTGCAGTGAATGTACTCACAATAGGAGAACTTACATCACTGCCTTTAGTGTCCTCTCCAAAGCATGCTGACTTTACCATCCCGACACCTCTCTCCAGGTAAGGACACCCTCATTTCTCAAGTATCATTTTCAATCACTTCCTCAGTTGCTCATTCAGGAGATTGAATCTCTTCTCCAAAACTGTATCCATAGTCATCAAATGATGTAGTCAGGATTTAAATAATTTAGCTTATTTGAAGTCTATTTATTAGTATCAAAACTATTTACATTCACATACATGTATCTGTTAAATTTTTTTAAAAAAATAAGATCTGATGGTGGATCTAACATTTACTATGCAAATAGATACAGTGTTTGGGACATTTGCAACAACTGTCAGTGAAATAAATTCAACTAGTCATTAAGCCACAAGTATTGACACTGCTACTGCTCATTGTCATCTAAACATTATTAATGGAAATACTAAATTTTAAACATCAATGACAGCAAAGATGCAAAGGTTTTCCTTTCCAGTTCTCATCCTCTTGAATCAGGTGACACAAACGTCCAGACCTGTTGGAAGTCACTCAGCAATCACAGGCGCTCCAAGGTACATCAGCAGAATATGGCCCCTTTTGACCACCTCCTCCACTCAGTTCAGGAAGTTCAAGGCAAATAAAATTTCAGAGCTTTATTTGTATAATTTGAACATTTCTATGTGTTTATAATATTCAGTTTAGAGTTATGTTTTTTTATCTGTCAATAGTAAAATTCAGTACAAATACAAATGATTTCTCAAGATAATATAGAATTAGTAGAACAGTTTGGACATAAGTTATAAACAAAATGAAGACATAGTCCTAACCCTAATTTAAAAATGATTCATAAATTATCAGGGGCCTGTTTAAGCATTACATAAGAAATGTATATTTTTTGTCTGTATGTGTGTTATACATATACCTATTTGTGGTTGACAAGGACACACACTATTGGTAATATCTTTAAAAGGACTATATATATATAATTATTACACATAAACATGTATATATATTATGTGTACACACACATATATATATACATATTTATAATTTCTTTATTTTTGTGTCAGTATTACCCTTCAAATCATCAAACCCAAAGAAAAAAATATATAAAAGTAAATACATATGTTATGAACTTCAAGCAATGTAGTTTTTAAAACAAAGACAGAAAACAACAACTACTTAATTACTTCTAAGAGTAGAGAAATATTTACAAAACAACTAAGCAAATAACTTAAAATAACTAAATAACGATACCTAATGTAGGGGTGAAGAATACTATTATGTAGGTACGTTTCTTGATTTTGAGTACTAGGTTTACAGGTGCCAAATTATGAGGCTATTTAATGTTTTCTTACATTGATAAGTCAAAAGCTTTCTTTTCTGTATACATTGGAGAAAAAAACAATACTTCAGTTGAAAGTTGTGAACATGAAATAAACGATATTTTAAGCTTAGATTAAGTTTCCTAGACCAGGGAGATGGCTCAGTTGAATAAGCACTTGCCTGGAAAGCTCAAGGGCCTGAGTTCAATCAGAGAGAGAGAGAGAGAGAGAGAGAGAGAGAGAGAGAGAGAGAGAGAGAGAGAGAGAGAGAGAGAGAGAGAGAGAGAGAGAGGTTTTTATGAATATTATAGCTATGTAAAACTATGATACTTAAAATAAGAATGAAGTCCGGGGAGATAGCTCAGCGGCATAAAAACCTGCCTGGGAAGTATAATAAAAGGTCCTTAGTTTGATCCTCAGTATGAAAAAAAAAAGTAATAAGATCAAAATAAAAGAATTGCAATTGTGTCTTTAGGGAAACTGTGGGTTGTTATATTCCTCAAATAGACTGTTATTAGGATGGTAAGATTTTATTTGACTTTTACCTTACATTTTTATGTCTGACTTTTATTTACTAATTGTCTTGGTCTTCAACACTTTATAATAGCATTTCTATTAAAGACTTTTTCCTGTATGCCACAGAATAACATTAATCAATATTAATTGATTAAAAGTTTTCTTTCCTGTTTCTTTCCTTTCCCTATTACTATACCAAGAATATTAGTATGAAATGTAGCACCTTCATATGGGGTACTTAAAATTTTTCTTTTCAAAGCCTTAATTCTTGGGTCCAATTATGATATAAATTCATTCCTATCTGATTCTATCCCCATTTGGGGAATATTTTTAGAATCAGAGTAGATATCCTTCAGTCATTAATATAAAGCCCTACATTATTATACAAATTGCTAGTCTTCAGTCATTTCTCTATTATACAAAATGAAAACGTAGCTGTGATTTTCAGCAATATTTCAATGATTTTAGAAAATTGTGGACATAACAGTTATTTCTCTAAAATAAGCCTTAATATTATACATAATGCTCTATGTAAAATACTGAGAAAATGCGTTTGTTGTGAGGGTGAGCCTCCTGCCACGAAGGCTACTTACTTTATGGCCACATATGGTGGCGTTAGCTGTTTGGGGGAAAGCCATCAGTTTTTGCCTTTTCTCTCTCTTAGAATTATTCTATCAACACCTGTGTGGGACATGGACAAATTTCACAACAACTTGGAAATGACTATCCACCAAATGGTTATTTTTATTTTAGGTAGATACATTTTTCCAGTGGTTGATTTATATTTGCAACACTTAAAGTAATGTCTTGATTAATTTGCTCGAAAATGGGTAAAAGCAAATTTGCTTCAGGATCTGACCTTACGTGTCAAGATAAGCCCAGCGTGAATTTGCACAGTTAAGTTACAGACCACTGAGGAGCAATTTTACTGTGAAAGTGCTGACATCATTTCAACCGTAAAACTGTATTTGATCAGGGTGTAATTTTATGAAAGTACTGATACAGGTATATAGCAACTAAGAAGAGTATGTCTTAAAAGAATAAATGAGAATATGTGAAAAACCTGAAAATAGAGGAGTGATAGCAGGATATAAATGAGTGAATTATAAAAAAAGTCAAATAATACATAAAATGAATATATTCTTCCTTAAATATTTGTTTTTAAGGCAAATCACCATTGAAGGCATTAATGCAATGGTTTTATGGATTGTATTGTAAGATAATAATTTTATATTTTTTTATGAAACTTTTATGTAGATGTGGTACCTCAGATTATTTCAAATTTAAACTAAACACTGAAAGATTGACGTAAGTATCATAAATTATTAGTTGGTGAGATATTATACCTTTCAAATATATTTTAGAAAAAAGTTGACTTTATCCATAGATAGAGTCTGCATCAATATCTTAAAGGGTTCTTTCTTTCTTTCTTTCTTTCTTTCTTTCTTTCTTTTTCTTTTTCTTTTTCTTTTTTTTTTTTGTATTTTAGGGAAGGTTCTACAGGGTTTCAGGGTCTTACAGCTAGATCGGAGTCCTAGTGATCCACCTGTTTACAGCCTCCCAAGAGCTGGGATTACAGGTGTACACCACCATGCCCAGTCTCAATTGCCATCTCAGCCTACCCTGGGGGTGGGTCAGCACGGCAGGCCAGGGATTACACTGAAAGGGGTATTTCGATATTTTTAATCCAATAAGTTTTTCTCCATTGTACTTTTCTGTTTTTGTTTTCTAACAATTTGAATAATACAATTTTTATTATTTTTTTATTTTCTTTAACTGCTGTCATAACTCCTTCACATTTGTCTACTTACAGATGATTTTTAAATCTTTAACAATTTAGTCATGCCTTCTTATCATTCTATATGTGCATGCATTAATTGCTACAGCTACTTAATGAGATTATTTTGGGAATAAAGTATAAATTTAGGGTTTAGATTAATAGTATCAGTTCATTTCATAAGAATATATATTGTTT
>NW_004524719.1:4379157-4380428 GCF_000260255.1 Octodon degus | reverse complement strand
CCTGGCGCAGGGCTGGCACAGCAGGCCTGGGGATTGGACTCCCAGCCTCTGCGCCTGCTTGCAGGTGCTTTAATCTGCTAAACTATTTGGCTGGCCCACGAAATTTAAAAGAAAAGAAAAAGTTTACCTGCTCCTCTCAATGCATCAGCAGAAATCAGCAGGATAATGTCCAAGCTACCCTGTATGTATACATAAATATATCTTTTTTCTTCCTTCCTTCCTTCCTTCCTTCCTTCCTTCCTTCCTTCCTTCCTTCCTTCCTTCCTTCCTTCTTTCCTTTGTTTCTCTTTCTTTCTTATATCCTTTATCTCATCCATTTTTTTCTGTCCTTTGTACAGATTTTTTCCCCTTTCACAGTATCTGTTCTACCTTTCAGATTTTATTTAATCTTTCAGGTTTTTTAACTAGCAAAACAATATGTCATTTGCATATGTGGGTCTGATTTATTTCACTCATGAGTATGATCTCCAGTTGCATCCACTTCCCTATGAAAGCCTTGAGTTTATCTTTTTTATAGTTGAGAAATACTCCATTATGTAAAAATACCATGTCTTTTTTCATCCATTCCTCAGTTGATGGACATTTGGGCTGTTTCCAAGATTTAGCTGTGACAACTTGTGCTGCTTTGAACATGGATGTACATACTTTGCTGTGGCATGATGTTTTCAGTTCTTTTGGGAAAAATAGCTGGATTGAATGAGACTTGAAATCCTACCATTCTGGGGAATCTCCACACTGATTTCCATGGTGGTTGTACCAGTCTACACAAACTTTAATTTTAAAAGAATGCTTTCAAAAATAATCACACACATTAAACGATGCACAAATATTTAAATTTATTTTATTTAATTTCAGAAAGTGGTGACTTTATAAATGAGAAATAAGAAATGTTTCAAAATACTACTGAAACAAAGCTATAAATTGCCACTTCTTTAATTTTAACATATAACTTCTGATTATTCAGCTTTATACTATAAATTTCTTTAAAATTCACACTTGCATTAAATATTTGAATAAAATTGCATACATATTTATTTATCAATTAAATTTCAATTGTTAATAAAGCAAGCATTTATCATGAATAATAAGGCATACAGTAAACTTTCAAAATATTATAATGACCCAAATATTTTAGTGCATGAAAATCTGATATTCAGGTTTTAATCTACTATCTAAATATATTTACCTTAAAAACATCTACCTACACACATGAATTCAGAAATAGAGTATTCTTTGGCCTAAGGAAATAGAAATATAATCGAAGGGAAAAC
>NW_004524719.1:4372492-4377142 GCF_000260255.1 Octodon degus | reverse complement strand
AATAACATTACCATTCAATTACCATAGTTTCAGACCTGGGAACCTATGATTGTGTAGAAAAACATCTTCATCCTGAGGTATAGAGTTCTTAGGATTGGCTCTAGCGTTTTTGGGAGACAGGGTATAGGAATTTTAGAAGCTGTTTTAGTAATGATTATTTAATTTTCAAAATTTTCCCTTTGTTGAAAGTTGTAATTAAAAAGAATTGTTTTGAAGAACATGTACATATCCAACTTTAATGTTCCATTTCTTATTTCAGATTCAAAACTAGTAAGTAATTATCAGTCTATCTGGGTAAAAATCATTCCTATGTTTTCATTTTAATTTCCTTTTATCATGGACTAATATTTTGTTTATACATTATTTGAAGACATAAGGTTTTGGATCACTGAAATTCATACTCTGGAAAATATACCAGTAAAATATATTAGAATTCAACATTTATTTGTAAGAAAACAATCATTCAAATTTAATGAACCCAGCAATGCTAACTTGATCTTTGACCCATGTCATGTATAAAGGTAGACAAGATGTCACAATGCTACAGTAATTTTTTACACTTAGGATAGCAAGATGAAATTTCACTTTGCCAAACAAGAAAGTTGTGTTTAATGAAATAGTATGCTACACTTGCCATTCTTCAATGTGACAATTTTATAAATTATTTTGCAAACACATATCTCAATTTCCTCTAACAGAAATTGATGAAGTAATAGTGATAAGACTAAGAAAGAGATTAAATGATATAATATGTTTATAATCCATGCAAATTAGAATAAAAACTAAATTCACTGTACTTAACAAAATAGAATAAACAATATAGTTACCAATTATATCATTTTCCTCAGAGATAAAAATTGTAATTTTTGACTCCTGGCATGTGAAAGAGCAAAGACTCTCATTAAAAAAAAAAAAGCATACCTTCATATTCTAATTTTACATTTGGTAGATTAGTTAAATTTTTACTTTTTTGAGTAGTTAATTGGTGTTTTCTATTGTATAAATATCTATTTTATGTTATATGTTCCTTTGATCTGTAATTTTCACTTCCATAATGGTAACTTAATCATTGATTATCTACTATGTGATGAACTTTTCATTGTTATCAGAGATTTGATTTTAAGAAATAAGATCCAACTTAAATTATCTCTTTTTGAATGCATTCGAAATCATGGCCACTCCATGTGATTTGCGCCTTTGAAAAGCAGAACACCCGGCTGGTCATTCGGGCACAGCTGGGAAGTTAAAGTAGGAAGATCACAAATTCTACTCCAGTGTGGTCAACGTGGTGAACAGTGAGATGCTGTACCAAAATAAAAATGAACAAAAAGCTTGGGCATGTGGACCTATGTTTAATCTCCTATACCTCAAAAGCAAAACAAAACCAACTACAGAAAATAAAAATAAAAGCAGAACACAACTGCAATGACAGCAGTTACTTAGCACAACATTCCCTCTAAACTGTGCTGTTTTAAAAATACCCCTGCTAACGAGAAACAAGCACTATATTGTACAATATAGCATGAATAATCAAGCACAAATAGGTTAAAATTGAAGAACTACCTGTAGTTCACACCTAAGACAGTTGTGCCTAGCTATCTAACGGCACCCACAAGAGATCTTAATTCTAGTGAGTTTCCTGGCGTTAGTTAGAAACTAATTCACTATAGGAAACTGAAAAAGATGTAAGGATTGCAGTATTTGTCCTCATGGGCAAGAAGACAACTTTACACTTTCCCTGCAGCCCTAAATAATGGATCATGTTTCAAAAAGTAGCAATCGCTTCACCATATCGTGCCCCGACACTATCCGATTGTGCTTTAAATTAAGGAGCTAAAAAAAAAAAACAGCTCCCTTTGAAAATAAAACCTAACAGAATTTCTGTTATTTTTCCTTCTGATACACTGATGCTTTTGTTCTATGCATAAAAAGCAGTAATAAATTATTTCAATTAAGTCGGTAGATGGTCCATATTTTTATGTCATTTACCTTTTTAGTATTATTATGGAAAATGTGGTATTTTTTAGCTTAAGCATCTTGCATGAGTAAAAGATGGACAGCTTTATTCATACTTCGTAATGAATTTGAATAATGGTATTTCTGAAGGAAAGCTAATTACTTTATGCTACACCATGCAGTCTTCTCTCTATGTATGACAAGAGCTCCGTTGCACATCCCCACAGCCCCATCCCAAAACCACCAAGTTCTCGAGTCCCTCTGTACAGTTGTATGCAGTTTGCATATCACAGCTGGGCATCGTCATGTATGCTCCCAGCAGCTTTAGGTCATTGGTAATATTTCATACAATGTAAATGCAATATAAAAAAGTGATAATTTGCATTATTTAGGGAATAATGACAAAGAAAAAGTTTTATAGAGATATTCAGATTCTACTTTTCCCAAAATCTGGGGACCCAGATTTAGTTAAATCTATGAATGTATAATTTGCAAACATGGAGAATTAACTGTACTTCACACTTGATATATTATGCTGATAATTTATTTTTAAATTTCACAACTCCCTTAAGAAATTGAAAATGAAAATAACCTAATGGGACCATGTCCAGTATATAATATATTACCCTAAATCATGTAACGTCTTTATTTAATTCAACAGATGATAATTCAGTAAATATTAGTGTATCAGCAGCATTATACTAGTTAATTTGGATAGAACGCTAGACATTAAAGTTGAAAGTAATATCAAATATACATATTGGATAACAAACTTTTCCTCGGTGAAATTTTGTTCTCATGTGAGAAGCTGTTTAATCATTCACAATACAAGTAACTTTTTTTTTTTTACATTTGTGTGTTTGGTACAGGGTCTCATTACACAGATAGAACTTGTAGTGATTCTCCTGTTTTCAGCCTCCTCAACATAGAGATTACAGGTGTGCACCGCCATGCGCGGACTCCTTGGCCAGCTCAGTGTACCCAAGGAATGGGACTGGGGATCAAACCCTGGTCCCTGTGCTTGTCAAAGCAGGTGCTTAGTCTACTGAGCTATCTTGCTAACCCTAACACAAGTAATTATTATATTATAACTCTGATAATAGTTTCTAAAATAAGAAAACAAAAAGAGAAGATCAGGAAAATCATAAAAGTTTGACACTCAAGAAAGCAAAGTGTCACAAAAGACAGGCCTGCATAAGGAATAGACACAGTGGGTTCAGGTGTGGGACAGGGATGGAAGCCAGCGTAGCTGAGGCCAACAGCTTCTTCACATGGGTGGAATGGAGCCACTGGAGAGCAAGCTGGGCAGTGGGGCAAGCAAGGAAGAGTGCTGGAGGGTTGCTCGCTTGCCTGTCTGTCTGTTTTGTTTTTATGCATGCTTGTAATACAAAGTAATGATGTTCACTTTGGAGAGCTGACACACACATATCGCCGTATTTCTTTCCCCACCCAGACTGCTTTCTATACATCCAAAAGTCGAGCTTCTAGTCTCCTGCCATCTCTAATTTATTTGTTCACTTATTTATATATTAGGTCTCTGAAGTAAGAGAAAGCACAAGATATTTAACATTCTGGGTCTGAACTCACTTAGCATGCTGATCTTGAATTTCATCAATTTTCCTCCATATCTGTGATTTCATTCATCTTCACAGGTGAACAGGACTCCATTGTGTATCTACACATGACTTTTCTTTAGTTTTTGTTTTGTTTTTTTTTTTCTTTTTTTCATTCATGTGTCCGCCAGGACCTAGTCTGCTTCCACAGTTTAGGTATTGTGAATCATTCTGCAATAATCCTTGGCGCGCAAGTGCTCGCGCGCGCGCACACACACACACACACACACACACATGATAGCATTATATTTTTAATTTTGGGAGCAAAATAATAACTTGGTTGTTATTTCTCATTTTAGTTGTTGTTGTTGTTGTTGTTGTTGTTGTTGTTGTTGTTGTTTTAATCTCCACAGTGATTGCCACAGTGGCTGGGCTAGTTTGCACCACCAACACTGCAGGAGGCTTCCTTGTCCCAGGCCTTGGCCAGGACTCACGGCCTTCTGAGTGTGAGTTCTGGGTGCTTTGAAGCAGGAATCATGTGGGATCCCGATGCTGTTCCATATGAGTAGAGCAAATTTGAGGGCGGCAGCGATTCCAAGCCCAGGAGAGCAGGGGTGCAGTATCCGAGTAAGGCATCGATGGGTGAAATGAGGGCAAAAAGCAATGATGCCTTAGGGAGAGGCATAGGAAGCTCACATTTTAAACTTGTGAAGATAATTGGGAATGTAAAAAACTGTATTTTCACAAATTCCTTCAATAAAGAACCAAGTCGGTGTAGATACAGTTTTGAAGAACAAACTGAGAGTGCTAATTGTATACTATTAATAAAAATGCTATTTTAAGCCACATTATATTTGCAAAGACTTAAACACCTACCCACATGATCATTTTTCTAGATTGTGTATAAAATGTACCTATATTTTTATTCTACTTGGTTAATGTTCAGCTGCTTTAAAAATATTTTGATAAATAATAATACTCACAAGGGGAGAATTAATGCTGCTCTGCTAAAATCAGCCCACTGCAGTAGCGATCCAATGGCAGTGCTCCAAGCTGCTGCGAGTAGATCACGTGCAGTATTACGTCACGGTTCTACTTGGTTTCATAAACTGGCCAACGAGCACACAAAGGTGCTGTGTCA
>NW_004524719.1:4336002-4370855 GCF_000260255.1 Octodon degus | reverse complement strand
GGTTTTCCTTTAAATGTGATCTGTTTCTTTTCTTTAGCGGCTTTTAGTACACTGTTCCTATGCTGAATTTCTGGGATCTTGATGATTATATGTCTGGGTGTGGTTTTCATTGGGTTGATGTTATTTGGAGTTCTATATGCTTCGGTTACATGAATGTCAGATTGTTGCCCCATATTTGGGAAGTTTACTGTTATTACTTCTGCCCATAATCTTTTTACATCATTTGTATTGACTCCTTCCTTCTCATTGATGCCTATTAGTCTCACATTGTTCATCTTTGCATCGTCTTTCAGGTATTGAATTATTTTTCCCTGCATCCTAGTTGTTTTTAAGAGATCCTTTCTTACTTTTTCACTAGCTGCAATGGTGTCTTTAAGGTCAGAAAGTATTTTCACATTCTCTCAAACAGTTTTGCCAGCTTGTGATTGAGGTTTTAATTTCCTGTATATCACTTTGAACCTGTTTCATATATTCTATTTCTTTCCTAAATTGCTTATTCAGGGTTCCATCATTTTTATATTCTGCTCTATTTTTATCAGTGTATGCTTTAGAAGTACTTAGTACTTCTTTGATTATAGTTATCACTACATTTTTTAGTTCGGAAATTATTTCTGATTTGATTTCTTCTATACCTTTCTGCGGTTGTTTCTTTACTGCCAACGCTATTATTTTGGAGATATCTAGTGTGTGTTTTCCAGTTTCCTCATTGCTAGTATCTTCTGCATTTGTACTAGGTGGATTCAGGGTCTGAGACTGCATTTTGTTCCTTTGTCATTTTGTATACCACTGTCTTCTGACCTTTGGTGTAGAGCTTAGATAGAGTTATTACTTCAGCATCAGGTCCGGATCTATGAAGTTCAGATTCCTTCAGGTGGGTGTTGCTTGGATCTGGCTGTTGTGCTCCACTGCTTTCTGCTGCAGCTGTTAGATCTGAGCCCTTTTGTCACTCTGGCAAGATGTTCTGCTCCTGAAACAGCTGGGTGGGTCTTGTCTCTAGCCTCTTTGCAGGGAGTTCTGCTGACGGGTTCCACTCTGGGCCTGCACTCTTGGTCGAATGAGGATCCACGGGCCCCAGGCGGTCTCATTCACACACCGGGCCTGTGCTCTGGGTCTATTCAGGATCCACGGGCCCCCGGGTCATCTCACTCACACGCTAGGCCTGTGCTCTAGGTCTATTCAGGATCTGGCGGGCCCAGGTTTTCTCACTCACTTGCTGGTCCTGCACTCCTGGTCTATTCAGGATCCTGCAGGCCCAGGTCATCTCATTCACAAGCCAGGCCTGGGCTCTGGGTCTATTCAGGATCCCGCGGGCCCTGGGTCATCTCGGTCACTTGCTGGGCCTGGGCTCTGGGTCTATTTGTACCTCTTTATATCAACCCTTTGTAAAGATATGGAAACTGAGCCTCACCCAAGGAGCTGATATAACTCCAAACAGTTCATAGGTAGCAGATTCAGTAAGAGGAAAGAAAATCCCTTGCATGTACAATTTATTTCTCAAGACAGCCAGTTGTTCTAGTGTACACTGAGTTTTTCTAATGTTGCTCATCTGCATGGTGCTTTTCAGATACCCTGTTTAGCGAGGGCATGCCCCACTAATATCTCCACCTATAAGGCTCTCTGTTGGACTCAGTAGAACGCTGTCCCACAGTTGACACCGCCTTCTGCAGCCTGCAGTCTTGCTCCTTCCTGTGACTTCAGCCTTGTTCACTGTAATATCCACACCCCACCACCACCATTTTCAAATAAAGAAAAATACGCACAGGAATATCTTCCTTTCTCAATTGCCTCTTCTGCTTATCCAACCCACCTTTGCCTTGCCTCACTAGTCTCTATGCTAGTGCTTTGCAGTGTCCAGTGAATCTTTAGCCTCCTTTATGGTTTCCATACATTTATGTTAAAATTTTTTCCAAATTCCCTAAGCCCATCTCACTCTAGTTTTCTCTTCCACTCTTTAGGACTTACCATAGTTAGGTCAGTTTCCTGTCTAGGAAGGATACAACCGTCTGATTACTTTCACACATTCACCATGCTTATCTGAGTTCCCATCACTACTTTCCCTAAGTCTCTGGAACTGTTTGCCCTCTATGAAATGCATGCTTTTTCTGATCCTTTCTCCCAAAGCTGCTGGATAGAGCTCTGTAAGCCTCCTATCAGACTATGATTCGTGTCTGCTTGAAAGCTATCTGGATACATTTTACTATTCTTAGTGTACAACTATGTAATTGTATGAGATTTTATGTGTCAAAGATGATTTTCAAAAAATACCACGTCCTACATGCTCATTGTGCGTATCATCGTCCTTTACATATGGAGAGGTTAGCTGTAATTTCTTATTGGAAACTATGATTGGATGTAATGACTCACTTCTAACAAATAATACGTGGCGAAATTAACACTGCATGATTTCTACAGCTGTGGTAGAAAAGCTAACACCTACTGTAGGTAACCAGAATCTACCTGAAAGGACTCGCATTATAGCCCCAGCTGAGGTCTCACCTGACAGACAACGTCCACTGCCAACAATGTGAGAGCCGGAGCCTAGACCTGAGGCCAGGATGCCAGCACGCAGGCTGAAAGAGGCACACGGGCACTGCTGCAGCCAAGCCCTCTGCAAATTTCAGCCTTTGGACAAATAGACTTCTCAGTGTATTTTTGTTTTTGTTTTTGTTTTTGTTTTTTGTACAGGGTCTCACTAGGCAGCTCGGACCCGAAGCAATCCTCCTGTTTTCAGGCTCCCCAGGGCTGGAATTATAGACTTGTGCCACCACCCTGGGACTTGGTCCCTGGCTCAGCATGTCCCAGGGTGGGGCCAGTGCCTCGCTGGCATGTGGTGCCTGGAATGAACCTCGGTCCCTGCACTTGCCAAAGCAGGCTTTTAGTCTCTGAGCTATCTTACCAGCCCCTCAGTGTTTTAAGTTACTAAATTTTATTTATCATTTAGAGATGTACAAATGAGAATATTTAAAATGTTTAGCCTAATCCTCCAATGTCTTCCTGCTTAGTTCAACTTGTGTTAAACAATATGCAGAGACACCTTTATTGTATAGGTCCCAAGATTTTTGTAAATTATGTTGTTTTTCTGGATTGCTTTCTAATCACTCCAGCTTATTAAAGATATGATGCTGTTACTTAAGGATCAGCTCATGACACCTTATCTAAGTGACTTCTCACAGCAGCTGGCTTTCACTAGACTTTTCTTTTTCTTAACATCAAATGCAGATCATATTGATTTCATATAGAAAATAGTTAATAGTGTACAGGTGTAGCTCTTTACTATTATCATATATGACATATCAAAACGTGTTTCTAAAATAATGTATCAAATTTTGCTACCTTTCTAGAAAAGTCATCCTTAGTAGCCAGTACTAATGTCAAAAGCATAAATCTAAGATGTCAGTAACAGCTGCAGCACTGAAGCCGGCCTGTATTTGTGTTTCTTGTGTCTTGGTGAAGAGAATTTCATGATGCCCTTCTTGCATTGTATATTGTAACTGTATTATAGCAGACACCTCGGAAGGAAGTAGCCACAACACTGATATTGCACCGTTGCTTTCAAAGTGTAGTTCAGGAAAACTATCTCCTTGATGTTCTCTGATGTGAGGAAATGTTCTCCAAGATTTGAGCTTTGGACACAGATTTCTCGCTTGGTCAGCTTAATCTCGACGCCGTTCATCTCCTCTGTCCGAGCTTTCGTTATCTCTCCTCTGAACAGAGCTTCTCCTACCACCTTATCTCCTCTCCTCACGCGCTGTCTCCCGTCGCAGTCTCTCACGATCATCCCACTTTCTTCTAACTCATGTGCGTTCATCCTGTCTGGCTATTCCTGTGGCAAACTGTTGTGCTCCCTTTACATAATTCACAGGCGTCCTGCGAAAAGCCGCGTGGCTCTAACATTCAGAGCTGTTCTATGAATTTATAATTAACTGACTCTATGGTTTGGTGACGCCTCTATCACTTCCCTCACTAAGGAAAGATATGGGTTGTGCAATCACATTTGTATTGTGTTGCAAAGTTCTCTTTGGATGTTTAGAGAAAAGCTGCAAGAGTTCATGTGTTCATCACTACACATAAATGACAAGTGTAAATTTCATATTTGCAGAGTGGCAGTTTGTAGAAAATGAGGAAAAATAGATTACAGATTAAAGTTTAATATAATGTAAAAGTAGATTTCTGTATAAAATGGTGTTATTGGAATCAAGCTGACATTTTAATATAAAAGATTAAAGAAAATATAATTATTTATGATAATGATTTTGATGAGTAAAAGTTAAAAAATTAGAGTGTGAGTTTGTAATAATTTGAAATATATGTACAGTTATCAAACTTGAAGAGTGTACAAAACCTTGAACATACTATTAGACTTGTCAGTATAAAAACAAATGTATGATTACAAAAATACTTTTTCTGGTTTTGCATCTTGCATTTCTCTCTCTCTTTTCATTTTATATTTCATTCTTTGGGGTCAGCCAAAAACTGTGGCATCCAGAATGATCTTGTCCAATCAATGCAGTAAAAATAGACTTTTCAGCATGTATTTATGCATAAATACCCTTTGCATAAGACACGAAAGGACTACAGAGGTTGCAGGCGCGTTATTTTCTCTCTGACTTGAAATGGCCCCTAAAAGTGTTGAAGAATTCTAAAAATAGTCCTGGGAATCTCTTGATATTTAGGGTTTGAAATATTAATGATTAAAAATAACTTAAAGTAGGAAAATGAGATTTTTTCATATTAAAATGGCCTTCCACAAAAAAAGCACATTTAAGCTTGTGGGGCTTCATGCAAAGATACTGAATTTTTCATGCACCCATGAAATATTTGTTTATTCAGTGCTAAGCACAGGTCAGCTCACATGCCTGTGTGTGTTTTCTTAGAACTGGTCATGTTTCCATGCGGTTTTCTTTTCGCCTTAATAGTATGTAGACATACGTGGTGTTCTATATCTTACACTGAATGCGTTGAGGAATGTTATGTCGCAGTATTTATGAATGGGGGAAAAGCAATAGCTCCAGGTTTTCAAAAGGTTTTAATAATGCCCCTCTCTCTCCTGCAGTACACTCGAGACTTTTCTTGGGTCCAGGGAAGTTTGGTGCCATGTTAAATTAATGATCACCTAAGAAGAGCAGGGCTTGTGTGTTCATGGACTTTGCTAACCTTAACAGATTTCATATAACCTCATCTTTGATGTGGAGATTGGTTCCAAGCAGTCTGTGTTCTCCATCACTGAGTTCCGAGCCTACTACTCATCCTGGGGGTGTTGTGAACAGAGAGTGAAGGAATGTTTAGAACGAAAGTATATGAGACTTAGGGGAAAGTGCACAATGCTACTTATAGTTTGAAACATAATTCTGCATCAGAAGTTTTATTTAAGTAACTGTGATGGCTGATCTGATGAAGTCGTAGAGCTAAGCCACACTTAAGGGGCCTGTAATGTGAAGTATTCTTTTATTTCTTCATGCCATTGTCAACTTTATTTTTGAAAATTTGACTCATTCTTTTAAAGATTGTCAAATTATTTTGAAAAACTGATCAAAAAAATTCTATAATTAAAATACTTTCAACAAATATATAAATATTAATTTAAATATTTTCATTTCAATATTTAACATCTTAAATCTTTATTGAGAGATTGATTATAAACATGTTCTATACAGTACAGTTAATAATCACTTACTAAGGAATTATATGTTTGGAAAAATATGGAATTTGAGTAACTCCTTTGTTTCTTTCAAAGATTTTACCAAAGTAATACAAATATTTTATTTTAACAAAGCCTATAAGACTGAAACTATATTGTATTTTCAATATCATCTAAATTATCTACAACATAATTCTATTGAAAAATATGAAATTTAAGTCATTAAAGGTGAAATTACAAAGTATGCATAGTACATTTCTTCATTTAAATAATTAATTCTATTCCACTCCATTCTTTTCTAAGGTGCGGTGACTTATGTGTTGTTAAGACAAGTTGACATTAGAACTATGAGTTGTCTTTCTACAGAACATTTAATAAAATACTTTAAACTATAAATTATTAAGGCTGTTACGATGTCGCCCTGACACATGCATTTTCTTCAGTGCCCAAAATAGAATTTATCATTATAATCCATTTTATATTAACAGTGATGTATTATAGATCTAGGCACTTAAATCTCAAAAATATAATTATTATTTTAAAGTATAAAATATTGACCATATAATTTAAATGAGTGTTAATAATTTAAACAGCTGCTATAAAGTACGGTGTGGCATGTTACAAGAGGGTGAACTTTTGCATTCAGCGGATACATCACTCGGATGCTGCCCTTGTCCATGAATGTAACATGGAACCCTCCCTTGCTCTAGGCCTCGGGGGAACATATGCGGTGCCTGTTCAGGGCACAAGTCTTCCTTCCATTCTCATGAACAAAGCATTGTGTTAGCTTGTCTTAGAGGCCGGCCGCAGCCCTGAGCAATGCCTCATGGGTAGAGAAACTTTCCCAAGCCCTTGTTAGCACACTCGTTGCAATGAGGGTTGAGCCAAGCCCTACCAGCCCTTTCCCCAGAAGAGACAATTTCTCCTTGACCCAGAGAGCACAAACTGTGTAGCTCTAGAGCTCAAAGTAATGATACTTGCAATTCTCATTCACAGGCAGATTGCGGCTGCAAGAGCCAATTTTCCTTCTACCTTTATTTCTACTTTGTGTCGCTGTGCTCTACTGTGGAATCAACTCTGTAGCTCTAAGGTTAATAACATTGCTAAATTCATCCAATAGTTTTGGTGTCCAGCATACCTCATCAAGTCCATCCATAAGTCCCAAAGATGTATTTGAAATCATAGAATCCATTCAAAGTCACTTTTGTCTCATGTTTAAAAAACGTATTCTACAAATTTCACCCTTTTTTTTTCACAGTAGTCAGATTCTAAACAAAAGCGTGAGTATCTTATTTGCAAACACTGCAGTGGCTTTTCATCTCTCTGGGAATAAAATACTAGATGAAAACTACCGTGAGGTTCCCTTACTGTACTCTCTCCTACATTTCTAGCACAATACTTTACTTGAAACCCTCGTGCTGAGCTTGGGGCCTGCAGTGATGTTATTAACATCCCAACATCCTCTGCCCCAGGAGCTTGCTGACACCATTCTCACCATGTGGAAAACACTTCTGGACATGCCTGTGTAGTTTTCCTCAATTCCTAATGTTTTTTACTTCTTGTAGAATCATTCCAAATCCTTATTATAAAAGCAGAACTGGGGCCAGAGAGATGGCTCAGTAGAACACGCGCCTGCCTAGCAAGTGCAAGGTCCTGAGTTCAATCCCTGGTACCATAAAATAAAATAAAATAAAATAAAATAAAATAAAATAAAATAAAATAAAATAAAATAAAATAAAAAGCAGAACTGTTTAGCTGCTTTAAAAATTCATCAAGAGGGCCGGGGAATTGGCTCAGTGGAATAAGCACTTCCCTGGCAAGCTCAAGGGCCTGAGTTCAATCCCTGGTTCCGCAAAAATAAATAAATAAAAATAAAAATAAAAATTCATCAAGAAAACAGTTAATTTCACTTTGTTGAAGAATGTATTACCATAACTTCCCTAATGAATGACAGGAAGTATAATTAAAGATTTTAGTATGATTGAAAAGTACAAATTTACATGAACCCTAAAGCAGAATGATTTCTAGATAAAATTTTCTAAAATTAATTGCCCAATTCACTAATAACTCTATTTTGTTTCAGGTTTAAAACATTTTGATGGTGAGTAATTCTAGCATATTAAAAGTATTTATGTACATATTATCCGTAACATTGTAGTTAACACGTGTGTACCCAAAAAGACAAGGAAGCTGGAGTTATTTGCCTTCTAAGCCACATCTGCAATTGTCCCATTATGAAGCAGCTTCGAGAAAGTCTGTCGCTATATTTCGTGGCAGCACAACAAACGATGAAATTGTAGAGAAAACAAACACAGTAAGTCTCCAACTACAAAAATGCAAGCTGTGGCCTTTCATAGCTAGCAGGAGACCTCACATTTGGTTTGGTCATGCTTTGCATAAAACTTAGCTGGACTTAGAAATGACTCAGACTTACAAAAGCTCTCCAAGAATGGAATTCCTTCACATACTGGGGACAAATAGCATATTAGATAAACTATACTTTCAAAGTATAACCCCTTTTGAAAAGTTTGTAGTAACCATGGTAGATGTCACAAAAGTACATGGAAAATGTTTGCAAAATCTAATTGTAGAACACTGCAATTTTTCAAGTATTTGTGAAAGCACAGCTTTCTCAAAAAGTTTTGATCATATTAGTTTACAGTCACCAATTTTACATGTAGACAATTCTAACAGAAATTCCGTTTAGTCTTAAGTTTGAATGTGAAATCTTGATGAGACACAATGAAAGTGTTCTTTTAACATTGAATGACAGATGAGTTTTAAAATATGTTATGGCTTTTGTGGACACATCTATCTATTTTATTTTATTGTTTTCTATATTTAGGGCAGGGTCTATGGAGTGTTCAGAGTCTCAATACTCATAGATCAGACTCATTGAGATTTTCCTGTTTTTAGCCTCCCAAGTGCTGGGATTACAGAAGCACTCCACCACACCAGTCTCAGTGTGCCCCGAGGTCGGGGCTGGCATGGCGTGCCGTGGGTCGAACCCTGGCCACTGCACTTTGCCTAAGCAGGTGCTCTAGTCCACTGAGCTATCAGGCCAGCCTGGAAAGATCTATTTAAATATCATCAAGATTTAAAAATCAATAAAGTCTATAATAAAGTTATTTTTCCAGCCATTTAGAAGTTTTCCTGGGGACTAGGGAGATAGCTCAGTAGTTTAAGCGCTTGCCTCATTAAGCGCAAGGCCCTGAGTTCAATCCCAGGTTCTGCCAAAAGAATAAAAAAGAAAAAGAAATTTTCCATATATTTTGGCTGCAACTCACACTAAGTTATATATTTTACATTGTCTGTGTACTAAATCATACTTAAATAGCATTGCTTTTTAAAGATAAAATGTTTCTGTAACATCTGTCCTATTCATTTTCTATTTTCTAGTTCTTCTTCCTTTTCTTTTTTTTCTGTCTTCCTTTTCTACCTCTTGCTGTCCTTTACTGAGGTAAATTATAATCTATGCTGTGAAAAAGATATCTCTTGGGATACATCAATATAATTACTTTTTTCTTATCTTTAATTATTTTATCACTGTTTAAATGTTTCCATGAATTGCACAAATATTCTGTATGATTGTTTTTGAAGCTTCGAATGACATTTATTCGTGTTGCCCTCATCATCTATACTGTATATCAATCACACTTACGTGAAAATATGGCATAAAGTTCATTATATTGTAGTGTTTTCCTCGTCAGGCCCTTCGCTACTCTCTCCATCTCCACTAGCCTTTTATTTTGTACCAGAGAACGAACCCAGGGCCTTGCACCCACTGTGCAGGTGCGCATGCTGCTGAGCGATCTTCCTGGACTCCTGCACATTTTCTGTATATGCTCATTTTATATATTTAAAAAAGAACTATTAGTGAAAACAATCACAATTTCAGTTATTTAAACAGAAATGTTTAAAGCAGCAATATTTCATGTTGCAAACAGAAACGTGTCTCAGCAGTTTATCATTTTGGATGATAGCAACATGTTCTCCACAGAACAGCAGGAGCTGGCAGTGTGGTTAAGGGGTGCTGTTCTGGTTCTTAGGTACTGAGAAGAAATGGATGTCTTTGAATTTCACATACAGCGATGCTCGTAATTGAGGAGAAATAGATTTTAAAGAACACTTCTGAAATGGCCCACACCGTAGTGGTTTATGCTAAAGAAGAGACTGTGGAGATTGTAAGAAACATTATCATAACTATGGTGTGCATTGCAGAAAGAGCTGACATCATATTCGTTTACACAAATTCTAAGATTTTGTTAAAGTAGAAAAGAAAAAGTGTCATTCTACCGTATTTCTGTAGGCATCTGCCACCTACGAGCTCATCTCTGTCCAGCCATGAACTGGCCGGTTCCTGATGTAATCTACTCCTTGTAGCACTGAGTTATAGCTGTGTTGGCACGCAGCATCCCCACATGAAATGTTTCTTTACAGTTTCCTTTTATCAGTGCTGCTCGCTTACGATTCCCTGTGCCTATGATGGCTCTGATACCGTCCTGCATGTTACTATCTCTTTGTTCTTCTAATTGGATGTGACTATTGCAATCAAGGTTTGCATATCACTTAAATCTTAGCACAGAAAGTCTGAGTATGGAAGTCAGTGCTAACGTACTTGCCTAGCGTGAGAGAAGCCTTGGATTCGATTTCAAGTACAAAAAACATTCGCAGTGTAGCAGATTTGAGAAGGGGCACTTCCTATCAGTCCATGGTCGATTCCTTCCTACACAGTGTGCTCTCCCCATAGCGTTATACATCTTGGTGGATGCCCATCTGTATGTCTTTGAAATTCACCTATTGAATATTAATCCTATTTCCACCAGTATAATTGGCTCAAGAATGGACTTACGCTTAGCTCTGGCTGACAACTGTTGGTAGGCAAGTTCACAGATAGTTTTCAAGGGGAATACCAAGTCTGCAAAGAATGCAGCCTTCTTTCTATGGATATTCATGCACTGGAGGAATGTGTAGTTATCATCTCAGTTGAGAGCTGATATTTTTCCTTGTTTCTGAAAGAGATGTGTAGCTTTCTTATGACTAGGATATGTGGTACAGAACCATCATATTTATTGCAAAACTTGTTACAAGTCATTTGTCATTGCCTTGAATAATATTTTCCATAGAAAGATCATGGAAATATTTTTCTCTCCTCAACATTTTAATTTAAAATGTATTCATTTTTGAGAAGAAGCACTGTAAGTATCTTCTTTAATGCCAAGACTTGACATTATTTGATACCTAAGGCTATTAAGCATTTGGAGAATGTTCAAAAGCACTATAACCTGTCTCAAATTGAAAATACCATAAATGAGAGATTGAATGAAAATATATGCAGTATGGCTTTTGTGACAGTATTGCGTAAATTCTGGATTCACTTTAAAATATATAGATTGATTCTGATATGTTTGGAAAATTTGGCAAATTATGACCACTTTGAAAATTTAATTTTCTAAAATCTTCTTACACTGCAAGTAGATAAAAGATTTTGATAACATGTTAGGCATTCATGATAGCAAGCTTTAAAACATTTTGACTGTGATTAATTCCAGCATATTAAACTTATTTATGTACATGTTATCCATAACATTTATTTTTTCTTTTTCTTTTCTTTTTTTGTATTTTAGGGAAGGGTCTACAGGGTGTTCAGGGTCCCACTACTAGATTGGACTCATAGTGATCTGCCTGTTTACAGCCTCCCAATAGCTGGGATTACAGGCACACACTACCATGCCCAGTCTCAATTATCATCTTAGCGTGCCCCATGGTTGGGGCCAGCAAGGAAAGCCCAGGGATCGATCTCCCGGCCCCTGCGCCTATTGGCAGAATACTTTAATCTGCTGAGCTATTTTCCCGTCCCTATTATTTTTCATTTTTTATGTATTTAGTACAAGGTCTACAGGGCCTACAGGGTCTCACTACTTAGATCAGACTCATAGTGATCCTTTCTGTTTTCAGCCTCGCAAACACAGGGATTATAGGTACACACCACCACGCCCAATCTCAATTGCCATCTCAGTGCACCCCAGGGGCAGGGCTGGCATGGCACACAAGGGATCAAACCCTGGTCACTGTGTTCTGCCTAAGCAGGTGTTTCAGTCCACTCTCCTATCTGGCTGGCCCTTCATAACATTTTAATTAATATTTGGGTAGCCAAAAAGACAAGTAAGCTGGAGTTGTTTACCTTGTAAGCAGCATTTGTAATTGTGCTGTTACAAAACAGTTCCAACAATATTTGTCATTATATTATTTCATTATAGTATAGTATAGTGTAGTACAGTATAGAACAGTATGGTATGGTATATTTAATGGTAGTATAACAGACTGTATGAAATTGTAGACAAAACATACACAATAAGTCTCCAGCTTATGAAAATTCAAGTTGCAAATGGTCATCGATAAATGCTTTTCAATGAATTTTCTTTTCTTTTTATTTTATTTTATTTTTTTTTGTTTATTTGAGAGCAAGAGAGACAGAGACAGAGAGAGACAGAGAGAGAGTGAGTGTGTGTTGTGTGTGTGTGTGGCCAGCTCAGTCCACCAGGGGGCAGGGGTGGCTGGCCTGTGGTGCTGGGGGATCGAACCGCGGTCCCTGATGCTTTGTTAAGCTTGTTCTAAGTAGGTGCTTTAGAGCACTGAGCCATCTCTCCAGCCCTCAATGAATTTTCTTCTATGCCTTTTGACCACATTTCTAATTACAGTAAGATCTTTATAGTTTCATTTATGTTAAATTGTAGACATCCATTCAGTGGTCAAAATTATCTCATAGACTTTGCTTATACTGAGAGCTATTGCGAAGGCCTATTTTGCAAGAACCCTTACTCACGATCGTCTGGAATTCTTATTACCATCCAGCCTGTCTCCTCAAAGATGGAGTGTTTTAGTAATGCTCGAGTTGCTTCAACTAGGACTCTCTGTATGTTGTATCATCTTCATAAGGGAAAGCCATGCCGGTGACAAGTGGCAGTGTTTCTCTCATGTTAAACGCATGTGCGCTCTGGGAGAAGCCCCTCCCTGCTGCAGCAGGTGTGGAGCTGTGCTGCACTGCTTGGACACACAATCCATTTTCACCACTGCCTGGAGAAGTTGATGTGTTCTTGAAGCTCCTTCAGGAGTTGGCACTCACAACAGGGTCAGTCAAGAAGGATGCTGGCTCCGTGCCTGAATTTCTGTTATGTTTAGTTCAATTAGATTCAAATATACAAAACATGTCAGTGAGAAGGGAAGGTCAATCACCGAGAAATTATATTAGCCATAACTTCAAGGTAATTTTTGCTGTGTCTGGTCTACCTGTGCCACAAGCACAAAAATAAAGAAGAGGAATATGAAAGGTCGTTTTCCACCACACAGAGGAGAATACATCAGAATCTCCCTCAGCCTTTGTGGCTTGCTCATTATTTTCTCCTCATCCTCTTCTGCTTTGAAGGGGACTTAGATACAATTGGTAGTTACTTCATCAGTATCTTTTTCAAGTTGTCTTGTAAACTTCTCAGTCAAAACTGTCTTAGTTGAAGGTATTGCAGCAAAGATATATTCTGGGTGGCTTATAATCAACAGCCCTCTCCCTCTCACCACGCCAAGCCCCATTGGTAAGATGAGGCCCCACGCAGATTGTGTGTCCAGACTGGATTCCATTTGTGCACAGCAGCAGTTGTTCCACTATCTTGTCCCAAAGTGGAAAGTTCCAGGCAGTTCTTTAGAGCCTTCAAAAATCTTATTTATTTATTAATTGCACAGGAAATTGAATTAAGCCTAGATCATAACTTCAGTACTTCCATTATTGTATTCTGAGCTACAACTGAAGTACTTTCATTATTTTGTTTGGAGATGGGCTTGCTAACTCACTGTTTTGCCACTCCGTGATCCAACTTCTGCTCCTCTAGCTTCAGCCTCCCAAATGGCTGAAATTACAGTAGTGATGCTTTTGTGAGGATTCTAATCCCATTCAGGAAGGAGCTGTCCTTAGGATGTGGTCACCTCTACTTTCTAGGGCCAAATCTCTAAATAACATCCTGTGCAGAGCTAAGACCTCCGCATATGAAGTTTGAGAGCAACACAAACACCAGAAAAGCCACAAATTTAAGTAAAACAGATATTTTAGGCAGAGCAATTCAAATTTAAAGCACTAGCATAATTTGGTATTTCTTCAGAGTCCATATGTACCATCTCCCTTTTTTTATGCCTTCATACTATTTCCATTCAGTTTTTAAAGAGTGCTGTCATTTACTACAATATAGCACTCTATAATTACAAAAAAATTATTGTACTTATATACTTTTGACTTAGTATATATGCATAAATTCATTCTGTTTCTGCATACGGATTTAAATAACATATTAAAATAATGACCTAAAATATAGGTATTTAAAATGATAAAACTATTTCTCTTGAATGATCAGACATTTTTATATGGATACAAGCTCTTTTTAATATATCACCACTACATGGTTTATAAAAATCTTCTACCAGGTCACTATCAACTTATTTGATTTTTTTGGCTTATATGAACTATTTAACAAAACATGTTCACTTTATCTTTCAAGATTAGAAAATACTGTGTTCATTGTAGCCATTTATATTTTAATTTATGATTTTCATTTTTATATTGAAATATTTTCTCTATGTTTTGTAGCATCGGATTTTAGTGTCTTTCTTATAAAAAGACTAGATAACAGATTATAGATGATAAATACATACTGAAACAAGAAAGTAGAGATATACTTCCTTATCCAAATGAAGTATTTTCTTTCACTGCATCATTTTTATCTTTACATTATGATAATCATTAGTTAAGGATAAGGCCTTCCATGTGATAAGTAAAAACACTTTGCAGTAAAATGTGTTTGCAAATCCACATTATTTAGTCCTTAAAATGAGAAATCAAGGGCTGTCAGAATGTTTTTTACTTCTTTTTTTAACTTTTCATACCAGAGTTTTAAAACACAAGCCTGAGTTCTTGGTTCAAATTGATCATACATCTTTAATAATACATGACATTGCTGGACTTCGATTGGCCAATGCCTCTGAGGATGAAGTTTTGTTGTTTGAGACACATGTCCAAGTGAACACATTATGGTAGGAGAGTGTCAACCAGTTGAATCCCAACTAAACTTCTGTAAAATATGAGTCACATTTCTATGTGTTGTCTTGGAATTTATAGGCCTTATCTAGTTTCCCTTGTCCAGCTTTACATCACTCACTATCAAAAAATATAGCCATGACACTGATAAAATGTTGCCATTCTTCTTGTTCAAGAAATCCTGCACCTTAGGAGAGTCTCTATAAAACACCCTTCTGACTCTGAAGAAATGACATTTGGAGTTTGATCACTCACATTAATATTGCTTTATTTTTATATCAAACAGTAAAAAAGCAGTAACATTGACTTACCTATGACATTTTTATTAGTAAACTGTGGGCTTGAAATGATGCTTCTGGTTTACTGGACCGAACAGTAAAGTAGGAAGTTGGTTTGTTTCAAATTTGCAAGGACTTGTACTTCAGTGACATTTCCTATTAGCCCTGGCTTCCCTGGTCCAAAACTCTCAACAAAAGTGACTGTATATTGAATATATTGGTTATTTGTATTTTCTTTTTATATTTCCCTATTCCCTGGGGTTTGAACCAGGGCCTCTGGTTTATTTTTATCATTTTGTTTTCAGTCATGCTTTTGGTAAATTGCCCTGGCAGTTCTGAAACTTATGATACTCTTGCCTCAATTTTCAAGTAATTATTACAGACATACAGTACCATAATCATCTGAGTCGAGTATTTTTTATACTAAAATTTTCCATAATATGTATTGGAGAAGTATAAAATTTCTACAAGTTAGAAAGAAAAAGTACATATTTGTGGGCAGGCAGCATTCTCAACTATGAAGTCAAAGCATTTCCAATTTTACTATTTAGAAGGAACTTCAGGAAAAATGTCTTTTTCTAATAAAACATTTCAGTAGGAAACCATATTATTGGGCCTTCAGAATAATCAGCTATTAAAAATTGGTAATATTTTCTTGATATGATTGTTTTACATCAATGATATCCCTAGCATGCAATTATTCATGGGAAATAAAAGCACTGATATGCAATGTTGAATAATTTTCAGCACTTATTAACATTTTAAATTTAGTATCACTTATAGGACATAGCAGAGTTTTATGATTTTCATGTTCAAATTGGGTTTTCACACAGATCAAGAAAAATTTAGAAAATATTTGGAATATTATTATAACCTGTATTTCTTTAGAAAAACATATGGAAATGGCTACTTATTGCTTAAAAATCTACAAAAGCAATATTTTATAAGGATCAAATTAAGTCTACAAATTACAAATAGAAAACAAGAATTGCTTCATATGGTGGCTTCATTTTTCTTAGATAAGAAATGCAAAACTATTGCATATTTCTGTACTATTTAAAAATATCAATGGCTAACACAGATAATGTTTAAAGTCTAAAAATATATGTTTAAAGGATTTTTGCCACACTCCTCAAATTATATCTTGTAATTTTCTTCCTTAAGAGAAATGCTTATTTTTCCATATACCATGCAAATGTTTACCTTCTTTCTTTCACTGTTTTGATAGTCACTGTGAACACATACATAGTGAGAGATCATTCATTCATGATGACTGGTTTGGCCATTGTAGTTCAACCGGGTCAAATACAAATTTTGTTTAGATTTCCATACATGGTAAACATCACATACCTTTTCAGTTACTCTGGATTATATTCAATACCCATGAAGTGTATTTCTTTTGTTTTTGTGGAACCGGGGATTGAACTCATACCCTTGCACTTGCCAGGGAAGCACTTATTCTACTGAGCCATCTCCCCGGCCCCAAAGTGTGTATTTTATAACTAAAGAGAATATGCTTTGCGTTTATACCTTTACAAAGAGGAAGAATAAATATGCCTAATAAACAATAGTTTTCAGTAGAATCCTTACCTCATGAAATATGGTTTTCATATGTATCTCTTGGTACCTACTGAATAGTTATTTTAGCACCACCATGTTTCTTGCATGCAACTTTAATGATACTATGCTTCTTTTACATTTGTTTTCATTTACTAATTAAACAGAAAATTTACTATTAAACAGAAAAATCCTTTAATGAATAAATTGTTGAATATTCATTTTAAAAAATCATTAAAATAATTAAGAAAATCTTAGTTATCCTTCATAAATTCTCTATACTCTGTGTTTAATAATATCTCACCTTACAGAAATTGGAATAAATTTGAGATGATAGATGTTGCTGCATTTTTAAACTTTTAGACTGATCTATAAGCTACAACCACCATTATAAAGTAGAAATTTTTATGCTGCAATTTTTAAAGTAACTCTTTTTCATGCTAATATAACACAAATATACATTAAAAAGCTTATTTCCAATTTTATCAATTATTTTATAAGTACAAAATCATATGTTTCTATATTCTATATGTTTTTTCAACCCTCAGAAATGTATAGCATTATTGTTTGAAATGGGTTAAACACCCTAATCTTATATCTTCCCTCAGTTTACGACCTGTGACTTTTGCACTTTGCCATGCATGAATCTAAAGATGTGTAAGATCATCGAAAATATTATGCCCAGTTCTCACAGCAGGATAAAGAAGATTTGCAAGTGCCCTACTCAACCTTTTTCCACGAATCATAGCAAATATTAAGGAGTTAGTATGTCTCCTTTTTGTGACACTGGCCCATAAACAAAACGATAACTTGTTGGGCATAAAGCCAGTTTCTGACACCGGTCAGTGTGCGAGTATAGACAGGGGCACCTCCCCAGTTCTCATGCAAAATTAAGGTTACAGAAAAAATAAGCACGACGCATATTAGGGTGACAAATGAAAGTCATTTACATAAGCTTCTCTTCTTGTCCTCTCAGTGAGTGACCCTGTGTCTTGGAAATGGCCAGAATAAAATAAAATACATCATGAGTTGGTATCGTGACATGTGGGCCCACCTGTGAGCTTATGTTCATGTAGCCGCACATGTCATCTGTGTTCTAGGGCTGTCCACATACAATTTTTCACAAAGTAGCTTTCTTATTCAAAATAGTCATGTTCTTTTGAACTATGTATTTTATAGTTTTAAATTTGTAAATAACTGTCACCATTCAATTTTCTAAATTTCTATGTCTTTATAGCAGCTTAGTTTATACTGTCCCTCATAGGTCAGTAGACCTTTTCCCAGTGACTTGTCTTTCAACTTTAGAGTGTCACTTAAGAAGTATAAAAATTAACAAACTCATACTCTGTGGAGTAGCATATATGTTATCTAAGCACACGTGCATGTGGAAATCTGAAGAGGTCTCCTAACCTGCGATTGTATTGGCCATGGTTGGGCCTGAGGTCAGGCCACACACACCAGACTTCTGCCATGCAGAACACACCACAGAAAAAGAAGACAATGCTCAGCAGTGCTTTGCATTGTGGACTACATGGAATGCTTTGCAGGGGTCAAAACACAACAGTCCAGAAATGTTTGAGTGAAGCCAACACAAATCTGACATGTTCCTGGACAGTGACTTTTCTGATTCAATCGTAACAGAACACAATATTTTACCAAATGAGCAAGCAATTGGCATTCCTTCTGAAATAGTCATATAAGTTCCACAGTAGCAATTTGCTTTTGTAGCCTTTCCACATTAAATTGACAAAGACACCAGCTTATTTTAGTTATGAAGTCCAGTAATATTTTGTCAAAGACAGAGAAAAGGAAAAGTAAGTAGCATTTAACTAGATGGTAGAAGTCCAGAAACAAGATGATCAAATAAATATATAAAAATATGCTTAGAAGCCATCTTTAGTCCAAAGAACAGAAACAGAAAGTGCTATTTCAGGTTGGGGACAAATTGAAATCACACTATTAAAAAGAATTAGCCCACTTTGACAGCAAAATACACTAACATAAGAGGAAATTTGCTCAATGTTACCGGATATCATCTGAGTGTGATTTTGACATCATTGCTGACATGAGTTTGATCTTTTGAGATTCTTCGAAATAGTAGGGGCTTTGTGTGGCTATCTAGCCAACTGATCACTGGATATTTACTCAGCTCAACAGTTATAACTGTAATTATGAGAAAGTTCAGACATCCCAAGGAAATAGAAGAGCGGTCTCATTGATGTATCTATTACACTGGGTTTCATATAACGAGGCAAAATACTTCTTAAAGTATTTTGTTTTAATTATGCTTGTTATGGAGGCTGTAGTTTTAATTGGAAAAGAGTCTATAACATTTTCCTAGAATAAAATAAATCTAGTAATTTAAGGTGGTGTCCCGCCTTCATCTCTTGTATCTGATGAAGGGATTTACACATTTCCAGGGCGCATGCAGGCTAATTAGAATCATGCTTATGTTTTCATTAGTAGCACTGTTCACACTCATGATACAAATACACACACTAAGACGTGAGGGTGAATTCTTTTTATTAACAGGCGTCAGAAAAGTTTAAAATTTATAGACTTCCTTTATTATATGAGTTCATTTAATTATTAATTCATTTTTATCAGAAGTTAAAAGCATTTGTACATAGAAAATACCAAGTGTTTCACTGCAAATATATTTTGTCTACTATTACATGATAAAATAGTAACATGAAAAGTATACAGAGCTTTTTTGTATTCTCATTAAACCATAGGGAAAAAGTCCAAAATTTTGAGGGGAAAACGAGCATATGATATTGTTATAAGAGCTTTATCATTTTCCCTATTTTTATCTTTTTGAGGTATTGAAGATTAAACCTAGGACTTTGTGCAGGCTAGGCAAGGCATCTACCCCTAAGCCATGCCTGCATTCCTTGTACTTACATCTACTTTGTACAAATGCATTACTATTAAAGCTATAACAAGAATAATTCAGTAATTGGTGTTATTATTAAGAAAGGTTAATATCTTGCTTAAAAATACATAAAATATTTAATTTATCAAAATTGAAATAAGGAAGCAAAAGTAATGAACCGGACAACACTAGAAAAAAGGCATTTCAGAATGCTCCCTTAAAGGAGGATAAACTTTTTTCATACGTAGGAAGATAGGAAGCTGCATGGACAGATCGTTCAATCGGTGTAGTTGGGCATTTGCCTCCTGTGCTCATAGAGGTAACCTGCAGTCTGGCATCGAGTCCTGCCTTGGCTGGAGTGGCTGGCTGAGGCTGAGTTGTTGAGTGCACATATGTTCCTCCTGTACAGTGCAAACTGCTTGCACATCAGCTAGGCTGAAACTCAGCTGAAGCTGAGGCTTATTTGGACCAAACAGTCATCAAAATATGGAAGCCAGCTTTTTTTTTTTTTTTAATTTAACAGTTTTCTGTTTCACTGAATTTTGCTCATTTCATCTTTATAGATATTCTAAATGCAGACAGATACTATATTTCCTAGTTTCACAAATTTCAAAGCTGACGTTTCTAAAAGTTAAATCACTTATTCCAAGGTTGGAGCCATGAAATAGCAAATCTGACACTTCAATAAATTGTAGCATTTTCCAACTATATATTACCTATAAAAATGTAAATGATGTGGAATTTTGGTAAACTAAATTCCATCCTGATCTCAAACAATCTAGGTTTGGCTCTTAAAACAATCACCGTGGGTGATATATTGCTTTTAAGCGACCACTCTTGCCAAGGGACAATGGGATTCTCCTTTCATATGCAGCCCGCTGGGGGCATTATAATGCCTTAGGTGCTAAGAAGTAGAAGAGAATGCAAGCAATCAAGAAACCAGAAAATTACAAGCTTTTTAACTGGTTTTGCTTCAGTATTTCGAAGTTTCTCAGCATTTGGAATATTAAAGGGAATATATTTTTAAAAAACTATAAAAGACATACTGCTTGGAGATGTAGTTTTCTAATTCAAAGAAGTGATCACAAAGAATAAATGATTGCACTTTAGGTTTCGAGAATAATTCCTTCTCTAATTACTGTTGTGAACAATGGGCAAATAAACTTCCTCAAAAAAAAAAAAGAAGGAAGAAAGAATGGGTGTGATTCCGGGATGTTGACCCTGAATGATGAATTACAATATATTTTAAGTATATTTTATTTTCTTTTTCTGAAAATAAAATCAATCGTAACTTCAGAAAAAAATAAAAAGTAAAAAAAAAAAAAAAAAAAAAAATCCTGGGAGGGCTGGCCTGATAGCTCAGCGGACTAAAGCCCCTGCTTAGGTAGAGAACAGCTGTGAGGGTTTGATTCCTGGTGTGCTGCGCTAGCCCCACCCCCGGGGCGCATTGAGCTGGAGGTGGAGACTGGGCGTGGTGGTGCATACCTGTAATCCCAGCACTTGGAACGCTGAAAACAGGAGGATCACTATGAGTCCGATCTTCATAGCGACATCTTGTAGGCTCTGTCCTAAATAAAGATAGATAGATAGATAGATAGATAGATAGATAGATAGATAGATAGATAAATAAATGGGGGGAATGCTAAAATTTAAACAAAGCAATTGTTAGGTCAAATTACTTTTCCAACATACAACATTCAATCATTATTAATATATTTCTAATTTTAAAATACAATATAGATTGAACCTTCTTCATCCACATAGACTTGCTTGTTTGCATGGCTCTTTGATCTCTAGATCTGTAAGCAGCTGCATATCATTTTGCTCCATGTACGCAGGTATTTCCCTCTGACTGTCTGAACTTTCCTGATAACTACATCCTGAATTACAACTGAAAAAAAGAACTTTTCCTTTTTGCTGTTGTACATTGTTGACCTTTATAGGGACCACTTCAGATTTCTGGCTATCACTGACAGAGAGGGATGATATACAGAGAACAGAGAGGGTGTCCATCATAGACTGGGGCTTCACACTTGCACTGAAACCTATATTACCAAAAAGAGAATAACAAAAGGAAGGTTAAGTATCTAAAGGGAACACCAAAATTCTCTTTTCCAAGTTAAAGCTAGTCAATATCTTATGTCAGATATTGTTTTGCCTTATTCTATTCCATTTTTTATCCTGGATTCCAGGAATTGGCATAAAGAAATGTACGTGCTGACTAGCACATGAGACACTAGGATGGCAGATCATCTGAAGGGGCAGCTGGTCTTTCTTGAAGCTGCTGTTGGCGGGTCAAATTACTCTTTTGTTAATGAAGCCTCACATATATACTGGAAAGCTTTCAACTCATTGACAGAAGACCACTAGTATTATCCAGGGCTAACCTCTGTGAAGCCAGCTAGCTCTGAACTTCAGCTGCAACTCCTAAATGTTTGCATAGCAACACCTAAAGAAAGGTGGGAGATAGATAGATGATAGATAGATAGATAGATAGATAGATAGATAGATAGATAGATGATAGATAGATAGATAGATAGATAGATAGACAGATAGATATATTCATTACAAAATGGTTCTTCATTTATGTCCCCCTTTTTTATTTTGTTTTGTCAGAGATGGATGTTCAATTGTCATTCAAATATTGTAGGTGCTTGAATTCAGCAAAATAACCCAGTGTAGTCCAATAGTCCGTAGTAGTAGTGGGTTATCAGCAGAACTGGCAATTGTCAGAAGTTGTTGACTTGAGCCTTTTACAGATCAGCATATTAATATGGCTGTATATGCAAAATAGTTAGGATAGATACACAGCTACTTTCAGTTCATTGAGAAGAAAAGTTTGTACTAATACTGTCTAGACAAGATATCATCTCTGCATCTTGTACTCTGAATAACTACTATGAAGACAGCCATATGCAATGTATTAATTATTGTAACTGTCCTACTAGCCTGTTTTGAAAATATCTCATTGCTATTTCCTTCTCATTAAAATTAACATATAAAAAAGAAAGGTTCAATGGCTGGGGACTGTATCCTACCAAGTTCACACAGGAACGATGCTATCCCTAGTTTTTGAGTATTCAAGCATACAGACACCTATTATCAAATTGTGCTCTCATATTTCTGCATTGATTTCATGAATTGTTTATTTCAGTAAATTGATAAATACACCCAGAAGAGAGGTCAAATTCTTTCTGGCACCATAGGAGAAAAATTATCATTAATTTTAATGCTTTGGAGAAAAAGAATAAAAATACTTAGAAATTTGCAGCATGCAGCAAATTCAGAGTCAACTTGTCCTTCATCCAGACGCTCACTGGTACCCACAGTCAGGGTAGTAAGACCATCTCGGGTGAAGCAGTGGGCTACGGTCTGGAAGGGTCTTTCTCTGCAATGGTGGGTTTGCCCATCCTTGGCTGAAGGCTTTAAGCAACTATGATGTACAAAATGGTGCTCATTAATTGGACAAACTTTTGTGGCTCTTCTGACCGTTTGAGCAATTATGCTCTTTTTTCGTGTAGAACTTCATTGCCAGCTTCCTTCAGAGGAAGGCTTTTCTACTACTGCAATTCAGAAATCATACAACTTCACGATGAACTGATGCTCTCTTCCCCCTAGGTAATTTCTAAGAGTACAAACAAAAAGACAAATGAAAGGCTATGCACTTATATAGAAAAAAATTTCAGTCGATAAACTTTTATCTGGTTCAGGGGTATAGCTCACAGCACAAATGCCTGCCTGACAAGCTCAGGGTCTTGAGTTTGATTCCCTGTACCAAAAATAAATAAATAAATAAATAAATAAGAAAATGTTCTCTAAAGGCAATGGCATTGTCTTAAAACCAAAGATGAAAAATATTAAAAGCTTATGACAAGACTATAATATTTTTAGTGATTTTAAAATGTCATTTCATTTGTATTTCCAATAATTGCTCTTATTGTCTTCAATTCATTGTTTATTCATGAAGAACATAAAGGGCTAGAAAACTACAAATGCAAATGACTGGTTTCTTACAGATTTATATTTTAATAACATATCTTCTTCTGGGGCTTACACGCTTTTTGGGGAAAAGCAAGTGTTGAAGAGCTACGGTTCTGTGTGCTGGTGATCTGAGAATGCTTCTCTATACAATTCATTCAAAGCACATACATTAATTAATACAGTATTAGGTCATTGTTTGGTAATATCACAGACGAGGTAACATTTTGATGAAAATTTCACACAACTAAATTTCCTTGGTCTATTTTTGGAACTGTTAAAAGAAATATATTGTCATAAATTCCATGTATAAAATTTACTTCTTGAGAAACATTTAAATCAATTTTGCTGCAAGTTGCAATTTCTAAAGAGGGTGTATTTGACAATTTAACAAATGAAAATATTAATGGATATAAAATGCAGAAATATTTTGGGATCATTCCAAGTTACGTCATGCTGTTATCTGTTAAAGTAAATCAAACCTCATATAAATTTTTTTTCTATAAAAACCAAGCTCCTGTAAATAAAAGGGGAAAAGTGATTGAAGGAAGTATAAAGGGTTGGGGAAAAAAACAAGTTATATCATGTACAGGCACAAATTCCTGTAATTAATGTGATCACTATGTATACCTAAAATACTCCAACTAACTTAAGTAATTAGAGAAAGAGCACAGTTTAAATGAATAAAATACACACACCTTGATCTGACGTGACACTGGTGTTGTCTAGGATTGTCAAACAGGCTCACAGGTTAAATGGCCTTCTGCCTATTTTTGTGTGGCTCACACAGGAAGATGTTATGCTTTCAAATGACTATATTTGTGCAATTACATAATTGCATACAAAACATCTTCAATTGTGAGCACATTGCTTCTTACCCGCTTCTCTCCTGGAAATTTATGACATTGTCTACTGGTACATTTCCTAGAAATGGTTCTAGAATGAGGTTCATCTGAGAGTCAACTATTGTGATTTAATTATGAAAAAATATCAAACCGTAATATTGTTCTGCTCTTTGAGGACCATGAGTTTGTTGCATCTATATTGTCTTTCAGCTCAGATTTCATAAAGGTCTTAGTCATTTAGCCTTCTGGTACAAAAACCAGCAGGGTTATGTTGAGATGTCCTCTTCCTTGCCACAAGCCCTGGAATGGCAGGAAGCAATTGTAGGTAGGGCTTGGGTGGACTAATCCTCTGCTGATGAATTCTAAACAGAGATTTCCTATTCTAAAATGTTTCCTTTAGCTGAGGGGAAACATTTTAAATCTCACTTGTTTGTACAACAGCAATAGTGGGGAGTCTTATTTTAAAAACATATAAATAAAATTCTCTTCTTATGTATTTGGTATTGTACATTTAGGTAAAACACTAAGTGGTGGGGGCTGGTGATATAGCTCAGCATCACAGTGCCTGCTTAGCAAGACCTGAGTTCAATTCCTGGTACTCAAGAAACAAAACAAAGCAGAATCATAACACTCAGTGGTATAGCCTCTTTCTCTATTTATATATAATCTGTGAATCAGATCAGTAAAAATTCTTCATAGGCATCACTTGTTTGGAATAAGCCAAACACAAGCATAGTCATGGAATACTAAAGCTCTTCTTTTTCTTTACTTATTTTTGGGAGTCATGAGCCCAGGAACCAAGGAGCAGAAGTGGGAATGCTACCCCTTGTACACCACATGATCCTCTAGTGAAAATTTTGTTTTCCCTTCCCAGAGACTTATGCTGTACTGGGCTTGAAGTCTAAGTTCCAGAATGTGAAAGGATTATATGAGGAGGCACAACAATGATCCCACTGAATTGGAAACACAAATTTCCTCCTAGATGTTTTGGGCTTCTCCTGTTTCTGAAAAAAACAAATAAAAGAGTGAGCTTTGACGATGGCCAGCTGATTACGACAGACTGCCGAGAAGAAATTGAGCTATTTCTTCACAGTAGAAATAAGGAAGAATATGTTTAGAGTGAAAGCAATCCCTTAGATTCTTTTCCTGCTGTTACCATGTTCCCTTACCAAGGTCAGTGGGAAGTTACAACAAGCTACTGCAGGCAGAATGACAACTGGCCTGCAATCCTCAGGAATGAAAATATTGGTCATGCTTACAGGTGAAGACCTGATGAAGTGCCTCAGGGTGGGTAATAAAAGAAGGGAGTTCTGCATCCAAGCTCTGACCACATGGCCACTTGCAGAAACCAGGAGCGTGGCTGAGACAGATGCCTCAGAGATGAAGCTACTGACATTATAGGGTGACTCAGGGGTACCCTCAGCTCCCCAGGCTTCAGAAATGATTTGGTCCCTCAGTCACCTGCACTTTCTAACAGACGACAGACCACCTCTTAGCAATCTACTTACTCACGTATCTGTGACTTTCAATCATAACATTTCTCTAGCACTCCTAAAATAGAGTCAGTTGAGTAAATGATCCTAAGAGTACTTACCCAGAGACCCTCAACTAGGATGTCTATTTAATGATATGCCAAACCTCAGGCATGAGAGCCGGAACTTACAGCAAGTTTCTGGCCTAAAAATATTTGAATTTTTAACCAGAAAAGGATCAAAAGTTCTTCACATTACACTCAAGCATTAAAGATAATTTATAACATTTGTACCTTAGTAATTCTAAAATAATGAGAATTAACTTTTTCATGAAATGTTTACTTTGGTTGCTTTTACACATTTTATTTATTTAATCTACTGCTAAATCATCTTGCTTTGGAAAGTGTTTTCAAATTCTCTGAATTTTTTTCTCAATTAATTCTAGTAAAAGCAGAGCATAACACCTCAGTTCTACTATAATCCATCATTGTGCAACTAACTCAAAGTATGTTGTCCTCTGCTGTTAATATGATAAATGGTACACTTTAATTATAAATGAAGATATAAATTGTGAAATATTAATTTTATCATAAAATGTTTATAAATAATATATGATTCTGATATTTTCATATCTATAATATTGTGTGTAAAACATAAAATGATCATTTTACTAAATAAAAAAACCTCATTTTTAAAGCAGAAGAGTACAAACTTAGTGAGACTGAAAACTATTCAATTAAATTATAAATTTGGTGGGGCCAGGGAGATGGCTCAGTGGGATAAGTGCTTCCCTGGCAAGTGCAAGGGCTTGAGTTCAATCCCTAGTTCCACCAAAAAAATTAAAAAAATAAATGAAAAAATTGGCTTGACACTGTAAAATATGATATAAATAAAAGGTACCTCAAAGTAAGTGGTGATTTTTTTCTGTTTAAAAATGACAAAATTAGTTCTTGGCCTTTAGACCAAAAAAAAAAATTATGATAAAGATAAATAGACCTTGCTTTGTAGTCGCTTTGGGAGACCTGTCCTAAATGAACTGAGGTCCGGTATGGCGAGTCGGGAGGGCTTTTCTATTCCCAAGCAGAGCAGAAGCACCTGGAAACCCAATTCCCCAACATATTTGTGTGCTGCTTTTAAATAGAATACTAGAACGACAGAGCAGGCAAACACGTGCCCCTTAAAGAAAGCCAGTCCATCATCCAATGGGCTGTCATGCCATTTGTCCAGGGAACATTTAGTAGGTGTCATTTTATACCAAGTGCTTACATTAAACATTATGCCAGCTACCAAACAGCTACAGGTTCTTTTCACTAAACACATATTGTTGGGGCTGGGGGATGGCCCAGTGGAATAAGTGCTTCCCTGGCAAGCACAAGGGCCTAAGTTCAATCCCCAGTTCTGCCAAAATAATAATAATAATAATAATAATAATAATAATAATAGTAGTAGTAGTAGTAGTAGTTGTAGTAGTAGTAGTAGAATCTGGGGGAAAAAAATCAAGCAAATGCCAAGAAATAAAAACTAAGATAACAAAACCTTATATTTCTGATAAGAAATACAGGGACTACCTTTCATCTTTTAAATTATAAGATATCACTTAATGGGCACATCAAAAAGAATTTTTGATTATACACATGAAATTTACATTTTATCCACCAAGAACCTGTAGACAGTTGAGGTTTTGCTTTCTGTTAACAAAAGAGGGCCTTGTCAGTTATTACGTCTTACAGTAAACAAAGCATCTTCAGATGCTTTTCTTGATACTGTTTATTAGATATGCTGGGACACGTGGGAAATGGCTACTAGAACAAAGTTTAAGGTACTATTGGCTAACCAAAGTCTCTTAAAGTCTATAGTACAATAATACCACTGTATGAAGGCAGCTCAAGGGTATCCTCTTAGAAACCAGACTCCTATGCAGTAGTTGTGGTGTTCTCTGGGGACTTGGTCCAGTTCATTTAGTTTCCACCAATACTTCATGAGTAGGACTGGAGAGAGAGCGAGAATACAGCTCCTACCACTTGTCAAACATGACGTTTTTATACTGAAATACTTCAGTCAATTCAGCTTCCACTTACCATGCAAAGGCAATGTCATTTGAAATTGTAAGAGAATGAAAAGTTCACTTTGAAAGAAATCAGATATCCTTTCATTAAACCTGAATTTAAGGCACTCATCTAAATTGTGATATTCTTTTTTCTTTATATTCATGGCCATATACAAAAAGAAGAAGGCACTGGATGATGAAAACATAAATAAAGACTATCACTTTTATTAATTTGCACAAGCTTGTATTTCAAGATGTAAGAAGATTTAACCAATTAAAATTCAATGCCAATTAAGACAAGTATGTTTGTTTTCCCATGATGCATAAACTCATATATATATATATATATATATATATATATACATTTTTGTAGATTTTTCTTTATATATGTGTACAGGCATCTGTTATATTGTGGTGTATTTTTTCCATATGGTGTGAAAATTTATCAATATGAAAATATGTTTCATGTTAAGCAATGCACATAAGAGACTTTGGTATTAATATCTATTCAATATAAAATATTTCTAATTTCTCACTAGTACAATGATGCTCTACACAATATTTACTCAGTGACATCAACATCATTCAATATATGCATTTGCATCCACATCCACGCACATGCATGTATGTGCACTTGTTATAGGGTTGGAAAATTCAAACAAGCTCCTGCGAAGTATAAAAGCTGTTTATATTCACACCCATTCTCTTTATTATATATATTTTATCACTTCTTTTTTTAAATTTTATCTATTAGGTACAGGGTCTCACTATTTAGCTCAGACTTATAGTGATCCTCCTGCTTTAGCCTCCCCAGCGCCGTGATTACCGGCATGTGCCACCAGGCCTGGACACTATGTCCCGCTCAGCATGCCTGGGGGCATGGCTGGCATGGTATGTGGTGCGCAGGTTTGAACCTGGGTCCTTGTGCTTGCTTAGGCACTTAGACCCATGAGCTATTTTCCCAGCCACAGTAATTGTCTTCACCTCTCAATGTGTGTTTGTCTTTTCTGTTGCACTGAGTCAATTACCCAGTTTCCTCTCATGTTAAATTGCTCCTTTAAAGTTTAGCAGGCCAGGAATTTGCAGCCACAACAATAAAGAACAGGTATGTTCTATCTGCCTTCCCGAATCTATTTCCCTTATTGAAATAATCTGAGATCTCCATAGTAACATAGGGTTTGATACACACTAAACCTGGGTGAAGAGTCTGACCTATAACTTCCTGCCTATTGTACATCAACTATACCACAATCCCAGTTTTATTAACATGACAGAATACTCCTGAGAATAAAATATCATAATGAAACAAATAATTTTAAATCTTTAGCTTGTTACTTGAGCCACATTTGTTTCAGTACACTCAGTTGAACAAAATGATAAAATTTATGAAAAAGTGAATAAATATGGTAAACTAGGGTAGATGAACTAATCATGATGAACTGTCATTAGATAACAGTCAAAAAATGACTCAGTGTCTCCAATAACAATCAAAGCAAGTAATATATGTACTGTATTTATCACAAAATAAAACTTCACTTTAATTGTAAATGATTATATATATTTGGGTATAGTCTGGATATGTGGAACACTGTTTATATTGTGATTCCTATGAATTTTTTCCATTAAAAAGTTTTTATTTGAGGCTCTGAGTTCCATTCTCAGTAACAACAATGATAAGAAAAAGATCAAATAAAAACCCTTAAAATGTTTTATGATTTAATTAAAATTCAAAAGTAAAATCTGGCAAGTGCAAGGAGCCGAGTTGAGCCCCAGGTGCTGCATACCAGGCTGGCCCCAGAACGCTGGGCGTGCTGTGCCTGCCACCTACCTGGGCAGGATGATGCTGTAACAGCAGCGCGGGGAAGGCTGAGACAGGAGGACCACCATGAGTGTGAACTGTGCAGTGACACTGTACCAACAGCAAATAAAAAAGACAGTTACTGTGAAATGTTAAGAAAAAGTTTAATTTAGTAAATAAGTAAACAGACACAAGAGGAAGATTCTCCGCGGCTCTCCAACTAGGCCAACTTCACGATGCGGTATAAAACGTTTTCATCACAAAGCCTGTCAAAAGCAGTCGGAGCTTGAGAACGCCCGTGACTTGCCTGCAGCACACTGCTGGCTGCCGCGGCCTGCATAGTGCAGCAGAGGTGCAGCACGTCAGGAGGGGCACAGGTGCTCAGGAGCGAATGGACAGTGATGTATGGGTATCCAAAAGTAATTAAGCATTTAAGAGTGATCATTGTTTGAAATGGAAAGGGATTTTAGCTCCCTATATAAAATTTTACTGAACTATTATCTTGATAGGTACCAGGGCATTATGATGTCTTAAACTGTGATTTAATGGAGAATTCTCTGGACAATGTAAGAAATAGAAACATAAAGTGGATAATTTTATTCCAAATTCCATAGGGTTTCTATAGAAAATACTAAATAGTATGAAAGGCTTGTAAGTTGTTAGAGCATTGTGAGTATAATATGACATTAACAGTTGAATTATGACAAAGCTTTAAGAAAGAAAAGCGGAGAAAAGTGCATTTTTGACTATATATTGAGGTAATAACATAGACAAAGAGGTGCATGTATTCAATAAGTAAATTAGATGCATTGTCAAAGCATTTACACCTGATTTTTCCTACCACCACAGTTAGGAGAATGAATAGGTTCCACACTAAAATTCTTCTACAACCGTTTGCCATCCTTCATTCTACTGTCATCCACCACCAACCATGTATCTGCTTGGTCACCGGAGGTTGATTTCCATATCTCTGAAATTTACAAAAATTGGATGACATAATAGTTATGTTTCTGGCTTCCTTTTGTTTTCATAATGACCTGTCACTTTCCTGTCCAAACCTTAATCCAATGTAGGAGAACCAGAATATTTCATTCTTCTGTGAATGAACTTGTGGATGGCTCCTGGTCTGGGGCTGTTATGAATTTTTAATGATTTGTACAAAGGTATTTGGTTAGACATAAGGTGTCTTTCCTTTAGAGTAAAAATTTCAGAAAAATGGATGTGTTGCAAGTAAGCATGCTTAAGTTTTCAGGAAATCATATTTTCAGGCCCAGTGAGATAACTCAGAGGACTGAATGCCTGCCTAGGCAAGGGCAGGAACCAGAGCTTGCTCCCTGGCACCACACACAGTGCCAGGCACACCGAGCCTGCCACTGAGTCCGGGCATGGGGGGGTACATCTGAAATACTGGCACTGGGGAGGCTGAAAACAGGAGGTTCACTGTGAGTCTGAGCTGTGTAGTGAGACCCTGTACCAAACACATAAAAAAAATCAAAAGAAATTACTTTTTCTTATTCTTTTTCTTTTTGAGCAATTGTTTTTCAAACTGATTATATCATTTCCTATGCCTTAAAATAGAATATGAGTTATAGATAGTTCACTCAAGATCAGGTCATGGTATTTTTTACTTTCCTTATGGTTTTAAGTTTTCTGATAGGTATATTATGGTATTTATTGTTGTTGTTGTTATGATTATGATTATTATTTGGATTTAGGGCAGGGTGCGCAGAGTCTACAGGGTCTCACTGCGTAGATTGGACTCATAGTGATCCTCCTGTTTAGAGCCTCCCGAGTGATGGGATTACAGGTGCGCGCCACCATACCCAGTCTCAATTGCTGTCTCAGTGTGCCCTGGGGGCCAGGCTGGCATAGAAGGCCTGGGGATCAAACTCCTGGCCTCTGGGTCTAAGTAGGCATTTTAATCTGCTGAGCTATTTAGCTGGCCCTAAAAGTTGAGAAGGATTTTTTTTTTTTTGGCCTGGCTTAGGCTGCCTTAATGGTGGGTGTGGGGTATCATGTGGAGCTGGGGATCAAACTGTGGTACTGCAAGTCTGACTGACTTTGCCCAGGCAGGCACTTAAACAATGGAACTAATCAGCAAGCCCTCGTGATTTTTTAAATAATAAATATATAATTAGAAAGTTTCAGTAATAGGAACATATACATTAACATATATTTCAATTGTAGGAATTGTTATTCAACACTTAATTCATTTGATGCTGTTTCTAAATGAATGCCTTCAGAACTTTCTACCTTTGTCTCCATTTCTCTTTGAGCTTTTCATTCAGTAAAATTATAACTGCACTCAGTAAAGAAATAAGCATAACCTCTTCTTCCTATCAGGCTGCAATACTCATTAATACTTACATGTGAATTTCTTTAATGACATATATCTGAAATGTGGGAAAAATTTATGTGAATTTGGATTTCAGTCAAAACTAAAATTTAACAACTCTAGAGAACTCAAATATAAATTGAAATTCAATGTTGTCAAAATTTTATATATTATCTTTTTTGTCATTGTTATTGGCATTCAATTGTCATAGCTGAATGATGTAAAGTAGTATAAGAATGAGCTGAGGAGAGAGGTCTAAAATGCCGAGCAATTAGGTCAACTCCAATCCTTTTTTCCTTTTAATTATCTAGTGTTCTTTTTTGTTTACTTGAAATTGACTTCCTCCTAGCATAGAAATGTGGTTTTAGAAACACAAAGTATATTAATATTGTATGTGCATTCCTCAAGTGTACTTTCCAGTTTTAAGTTAATTCTTAATAATTTTATTTAAATAACCTCTCAATTTTTAATGACCATGACAATAAAGAGAAGGCTAAGCATCCAAGCATTCTATCTAGGCTTAATAAAACAACTGTGGCCTTTTCTAGGAAAATATTATAGTTGTATAAAAATATTTGGAGAACGCTACTGACCTTAACAATATTTTAATCTACGTGGGTATCATTTGAGATCAGCAATTTAATGGCTGATTCTTACATTACTTAAACTATGAATTATGTTATTTATAAAATAAAGCAATTGAATTGTGAGAGACAGTGAAAGATATTTGCATACAACCTTTTCTTCTTGCCTGCTTGATTATTTCTGAATTGAAAGAATGAATATCAAGTTATTAATCGGATAATGTATTTTTATAGCTGACTGAAATTTTGACTATTATATAGTTTAATTTCTTCACATTTCCCATGAAATTATTAGCTAGAAGCTTTTAAATGTCTCAGGGTTATAGAGGTACTTACTGCCAGCATTTTGACTACAGTTCAATCTTCTGGTAGCCAGCTTAGACTTCTTTTTAAAAATTTCATTATATCTCACACTCATGAGTTTATATAAATGAAACTGACCTGAAAATGTTTAATTTCCTTTAAAGTCTAGTAAATTCAGCTATTGAGCTTACATAGACATAAAGAAAAATATCTGTGGGGTATTGTGCGAGAATGTTTTCATCCAGCGGAAGTCAGTGTTAGTATCATCTCAGTGACGCTGCTGAAAGATCAATTTGTTATAAGACAGCTTGTTGTTCTTTTTATATTTAAAATAATTAACACTAATGGTCTGGGATATATTCTTTTCTGATTATTAAATCAGCATAAAAGGTGTGGGGAGGTAACATTTTAATATAAATGTCAGTTAAGATCAACATTTGGACAATTGCTTTAACCTGGCACATGGAAGTACTTATAAACAAGGGCAGGCATACTTGGGGGAAACCAAAGTGGAGAAATGACTGCTTATGTATCAACATTGCCCTGTCACCTCAGATTAATTTTTCCTGCATGAAATGACAATCATAGTTTTACTCTTTAGAATAAACCTAGGGCCAGGGAGATAACTCAGTAGAGTAAGTATTTGCCTGGCAAGTGCAGGGTCCTGAGTTCAATCCCCGGTCCCATAAAAAAGAAAAAGAAAAAGAAAAAGGACAAACCTAAGCAAATGAAGAAAAAGTGTCATGTTCATATACCCATTTAGATTCCTTTTCCACTTTAATATGGAAACTTATCTATCAGTAGGATTATCAAGTCATAAAACTTGTGTGAAAAGGAGAACCTTGTATTTTCCATTTTGTATTGAAGACCAAGAAGAAGCACTAATGTTTCTTAGGATTCATTTTTTTAAAATATGAGACAAAAATACTTACGGTAACCTACTTCACAAGATTCCTGTAAAGATTCAAATGAGATAATAGGTTTTAAAAGTTCTTGGCAAAGTTTAAAGACTGAATTAATTTGAATTATTATAATTTATTGTAGGCAGAATTATCATTAGACATTTTTAAAGTGTGGTAATGATGTGTTTCCATGAAGTGTGTGGATGTTCCTGGGAATTCCCAGGCCATCAGAAAGGGTGGGCTTTGTGACATTAAGAAACCAAAAAAGCATGAACCACCTAGAAGTGATAATTGTAGCTTCATTTTGATCTTTCACATTTTTATTACTTTATGTTTTTTGGAGAACTTGGATATAAAAATCACCATACATTAGGACTCATACTTACTAAAAGTAGCCACTTTTGCTGGAAGCAGCCATAACGGGCCATTTTTCCATTTAAAACAATACTTTGGTTGTTTGAAAGAGAAACACATTTTTTGAAGTTGACCAATTTGTCTTAATCAGTTTAATACCACTTGAAAATTCTAGAACGAGACCAATTTCAGGCCACAGTTTACTTTTGAATTTCATTTTCTTCCAGTACACATCAAACAGTACATCATGCCGGAGCTATTACAATACAGTACAATGGTGCCTCAGTTCAAGAATTTAATTCATGCCACAATTCTGGGGAAGATGAGCTCTTTCTTGTTCCCATGAGGAAGACGGCTTCAGGCTTGTTCACCACCCAAGGAGGAGTTCCTTAGCAGAAGGAAAAATTTTGAAACTTGTCAAATTATTCATAGACACAAGTGTCCATGAATTGAGATCTGACTATATTTTCTGTCTTAAAAGACATTTTAAGGATGACACAATAATCCTATTCTGTAGGAAGTATATATTTTGTTTTTCTTCATCTGAAGGTGTGGGTTCATGTGTCCAACATTTTTAAAAGAGAGAAAAAGAAAAAAAATCAGTAATACAAAACTTCCAAACAAGATCTAGGAGAGAATGCAGTGCTCACTTTGGTACATGACTATCATTGCAGATGGGAGGCTGAGATAGAAATATTCCAAATTCATGTCCAGCCTGTGGGGGGAAAATGAGTAAGAAAGATCTGGTAGTATAGTGCAGTATAAAGGCTAGGGGTCCATATCCAGTGCAGAGAGAGAGAGAGAGGGG
>NW_004524719.1:4325835-4335893 GCF_000260255.1 Octodon degus | reverse complement strand
AGAGAGACTGAGACAGACAGAGAGACTGAGACAGACAAAGATAGAGACAGAAACAGAAACAGACAGAGAGGCTGAGACAGAGACACAGAGAGAAACAGAGAGAGAAAGGAAGGAGAGCGGAGGGGAGCAGAGGGGAGGAGAACGCAAAGATTTAAAATTACATGGTTCACACAGTTTCAAGTCTGAGTTTGTGCGTGGCTTTGATCAGTTCATATATATTCTCTAAAACTTAACTTTACTGATAAAAGGATTTTAAAACTATAGTAAAACCTCCTTAACCTGTAAGATCCGAGCAGGTCATAGACAGCAAGGGCAGCTGACGTGTAGTGAGACAGCGGCACCCAGCAACTGCCTCACACCCAGCGCCAGCTACTTCACCTGCAGCTGCCTCCCCCATCCTACCCGCAGGCTTTGTCTTTTGTCAGGTGGATGCACATGTACATGAGATTCTCTGGGCACCACATGGGCTAAAATCCTGCTGAGACACTCCTATCCTCCATAGGAAACGTTTTAGAGTGAAAGGTTTTTTTTTTTTTTTTGGTTTGGTTTTTTGTTTGGTTTGGTTTTTTGTTTGGTTTGGTTTTTTGTTTGGTTTGGTTTTTTGCATTTTAGAAAGGGCTACAGCGTGTTCAGGGTCTCACTACTAGATCAGACTTGTAGTGATCTGCCTGTTCACAGCCTCCCAAGAGCTGGGATTACAGGTGCGCCACCATGCTCAGTCTCAATGGCCCCCTCAGCACCCCCCGGGGGCGGGACCAGCTCAGCAGGTCCAGGATCAAACATCCGCCCCCACACCTGCTTACAGGCGCTTTAATTTGCTGAGCTATTTGGCCAGCCCTTGTGAAAGGTTATTCAGCGGGAATTGACACCTGGGTTGTTTGCAAGGACCCATCAATATGCTTCTATGCCTGGTCCCAGCTATAATTTGGGCCTGTGGTGCAGGTTCCTGTTTTAGTTTGTGAAAATAATTTCAGGTATATACAGGAGTCAGGAAAATGTACCCTGGGTTAAAGCTTTAACAAGATCCTGATTTAAGAAAAGATGCTCAATACGAGGTTTAGATCGATTTGAGAAACAAAGATGTTTAATTGCAGGGCCAATTATGTATCAGAAGCATGAAATCTATCCAATTTTCAATTACAAACGCTGTGTTAAATAGTTAAGACCCTCTCAGAAGGAGTTAATAGTTATATTTCCTGTTTGGTATTTATGCTCCGAGTGCATCCGCTTCAATTTAAGCAGCTTCTCTTCCACTGGAGACTCTGGTGCCGTCTATAATTGGATCGTGTGCTTCCTGCCACAGAGCGGCCAAGTCGTCCTCCCTCTGCAGAGCCATTCTTCAGCTCGGCTCTCACCCGCCGCCAGCGGAGGGAGCAGGAGACCTTGCCATTGTACCGGGACAGCCCCTCCTCCCGGGGCTTCTGGAGGCCACGCTGGCTGGGGAGATAGATGGAGGACCAGCCGCGGTGCCCTTTACTGGAACTCACTTAGACCAAGTTTTGTTCTGTCCCAGAAGTTCCAACGAGGAGCTTGCAGTTTAGTCACTATTTTAAAGTTTTCTTGGAATATACAAGACTAACAAAGTAGTTCATTTGTTTTGCATATTCCCTTATTTAATTTTTTTTTCCGAAATTACATGTAAATACTGCAATGCCAATACAGCATCACTCTCGCCTTCCCTCCCTCAGTCTCTGTCTGTCTGTCTGTCTGTCTGTCTGTCTGTCTGTCTGTCTCTGTCTCTCTCTCTTTCGCCGTCTTTTCTCTCTCTCTCTCTCTCTCTCTTCTTTCTCTTTCTCTGTCACACACACACACGCACAGACACACACAGACACACACACACACACACACACACACACACACCACTCCCAACACCAGAGGAATGCCATATGTCCCCCTGTGAGACCTACTTGGACGGAGAGAAGCGTGGCACATTCCATGCAGTATCACTAGAGAGGACCGTCGTCTGGGGATGAGAATTTTCTCACCCTCAAGACATGCAAATGACTTTTTTTCATCTGTTCTTTTTATGTTATTTGCATAATTTTCTCCTGCAAAAGTGAGAACTGTCAAACATTAACCATTTGGGGCTTCCACATTCGGCTCCGCGACCTCTTTCCACAGAATCAGATCTCTCTGGGGGGTGGGGATGGGAACCTCGTAATCCTGGCTGCGCAGATGCAGCCGTGCACTGCGGAGGGGCTCATGTCGGAGAGCAGGCCTGGGGCCAGGGTCCGCAGGTGGGCGCAGGCGCACGCTCCCATTTGCAGAGCTGTTGAACATTTTTGGAACCTTCCATAACCTTGGTTACTTTTTGAGTCAGTAAATCATCACCTCCACAGACAATAGAAGATTCAGAATGTCACAGCCTACTCTTCTGCCTTCTGCGGGTTAATTGCACAATGCAAACACTTTTGCACTTTGGATACCAAGTGAGAACGCTAGAAGAACCTCAGAGGCTATGTTCTGTTCCACATGGTTTGGTTTGAGCGCTCCTGTCTGTACAGAATTACCAAATATTAGTATGACTATGACTAATTTAGTGCTAAATTAGCACGAATGTTACCTAGCATGAATACTACCTTTTCATAAATCCAGAGAGCTGTGGCGTGGGAGGGAGTGCTGGTAAATCTTTAAGTTCATTTTCCTTGGACACACGTTGATACATGTGGCAAGCTAGGGGCAAACACAAGGGCACCTACCTCTCTTATCACACTGCCTAAGCCTTTGCCAGCTTTAGACTTCGTTTACAAATCAGCTCTCTGTTAGTCTAGTAATCATTTCACTGTTCCTTCCAGCCCACACGAACGCATCTTGAAAAAGAGGCTGGGAAAGAGGCACGGTAGTTTAAGTCTTGAAATGGCTAACACGGTGGCCGATCCCCTTGCAAATTATACTGATAGTTGTACTTCCCCCTTTAGGCTGGAAAAGACCAGATTCCCAAGTGGCTTCATTCCTTTCTAATTCCCAGGAGCCCCACCAAGCCCCTGAGCGCGGGAGTGACTCCCGCGGAGGGAGCGTTCCTTGCTAATCAGGTCGATGAATGGAGCGGGCTCCGGGGACCTGGCAGGAGCCGTCACCGCAGCTAGGGAGCTCAGACGTGCAGGCTCGCGGAGCATCTCCGCTAAGAAACACCGCTCAGTCCTCATGTGCTTGCCTGGAACCTCTGAGGATTTCAGCTGCTCTCCTCTCTCCCCTCAGCCGGTGAGGAGCTCAGCCTAAACAGAGAAAAGGAGCACAGCATGCCGCCGCTTGGAGGGTGCTGATTGAAAACTTCGATCTCCCCACCCCATTCACGGTTGATTTGGCGGATTTCTCACGTTGTTCACAGAGGATATTTCAATGAAGGTAAGTGCTGCTTTATCTGGGCGACTGTGTCGCGCTGAATTTCTGCATTGAAAGTTCTGACTGACTACGCTGGCATTCTGCACTGCAGCAAGTGACTGTTTATGTCACGAGAAGGCTTAGGTTCTAGGCAAGGGTCCTAGAATGGGAGCTGGCCTTTGCGGGTAATGACATTTCAGAGCAATTATTTTGAAATCGAATGATCCTGCCTTACACTGAAAGAATAGAAAAGGCAATGGGAACAGAGCCCTAGTTTCTCATTTTACCTTTTCATAAACTGTTTCAGAGGAGTGTGCCTGGCTAAAGATTTTACATGAAGTGATTTCTGGGTATTGCATGATAAAATCTGAGTTTGAAAACTCCAAAGTTAAATTAGATGATAAGAAAATTTGCAAATGAGAGTTGAGATTTCATGCAGCTTTTTACTTCAGCAAGGTTCATGAGCTCATTGAATCTAAGGAATTCGGACTAACTCTGTGATATTTTAACAGTACTCATCGTGGACCTAAAATTTAAATATTATACTTTCTGATGTAATTTCTAAGAAAAGGAATTTAGAAAATTGAATGTTTCATTAATATAACTGATTGTTCTCATAAAAGAGAATAGTGTCCTTTCATAAGATAGATTAATAAATGAAATAGTAAGGAAAAATTAACTGCTTTCTGAAATGCTTATTTTTAAAGGATAAATTTTATAAATAGACTAAGACTATATATTTCGTTTTTAATTTTGGACATTTTGGACTGGACTGGATTTTATAATCAGTTAGCAGCAAAATGAGATAAGGCTTATATTTATTACAAATTGATGGTAATTTTCTCATAATGTAGATAATCTAGTTCATATTAGTTGTTCTATACTCATTTTTCTCTTAAACATGTTCACGTTATTCTTTCAATACCCATTTTTCTCATACAATTGTTAAAAATACCTAGAGAGTTAATGAAAGAAACTTTCTTCCAAGTTAGACTTTGTTATCTGAACTTTCTCTTTTCTCCTAGTTCTCCAGGCTTTTGCTGTACACCTATGGATATAACCTGATAGGTTATGCGCCATGTAGTAAGCTACTGAGTAATCAAGAAAAATAAAAGAACCCCATCACTCTCATGATAAATGACCTATTGATTATCACTTTATGTATTGGAAGAATCGCAACTTCCCACCTTTTTATTTGTGGCACTTTTACTAACAATTGATTTTCATCTAATAAATATTATTTGAAGTATAATCAGATATTGTTATAAAACTTTCACAAGCTGGGTTTTATAATCAATCCCTAATGTCAATGCAGAGTGTAAGTTAATAGCTGCTTTTGTATAAATGTTCCTAGTGATATGGTAAATGTGCTTTTTAGAAGACCATTCCTATTTCTTGCTTGTTTGTTTGTTTGTTTTTGGCGGAACTGGGGATTGAACTCAGGCCCTTGCGCTTGCCAGGGAAACGCTTATTCTACTGAGCCATCTCCCCGGCCCTATTCCTATTGCCTGAAATGGTGATTCCATCCTCTTCTGTAGGTATCTTGACATGGGACGCTGGGCAAAGATGGTACAATACTTGCTATCTCTCTGAAATTCCCTGGAGAGTTTTCAAGGCCGATACTGATGTTATTGCTTCTCACAAGGAATAAAATATTTGTAAGAGTCCCACAGGCATTGAAGTATAATTGCTAGTGGTGTGTATCCAGCCAAACCCTGAAGACATTTATCTACTTCTTTGGTACTAAGACGTTATTTTTCCTCTTTTTTTTTTCCTTTGGGAAGATCTTGCCTACATTTTTGTACATATTTTTAGTACATAATGATTATACTTATCATGGGAAATTGATGCTCTCTCTCTCTCTCTCTCTCTCTCTCTCTCTCTCTCTCTCTCTCTCTCTGTAACCTTTTACCTTCTCTCTTTTCTCTTTCCATCTTATGGACATTTTATAAATATGTACTGTCAGGCCAGCCACATAGCTCAGCAGATTAAAGCACCTGCAAGCAGGCGCAGGGCTGGGGGTCAATCCCTGGGCTTGCTATGCCAGCTCCACCACTGGGGAGTGCTGAGTGGGCAATTGAGACTGTACGTGGTGGCACGCACCTGTAATCCCAGCACTTAGGAGGCTATAAATAGGAGGATCACTGTGAGTCTGATCTAGTAGTGAGACCCTAAACACCCTGTAGACCCTTCCCTAAAATGCAAAAAATAAATAAATAAAACAAACAAATAAATCCATATATACTGTCATGCATGTTTGTGGTGCTTAATGATCATACCCCTTGTGGGATTTATTACATGTGTACAACACGGCAGTGGTGAGGTTGGGAAATGTTTTCTTGAAAGCCTCTGAGGTAACTGCAGGACAGTTACGTTAACGCTGAGAATTGCCAATAGGACATTGTCTATTTGTTGTTTTTCTTTTCTTCTTTTAAGCAAATTTAGTAAAGAAGAAGAACCAATATTAGCTAAACAAAACCTTATTTGATACTAAAAAATGTATGCACTGCTTAAAACATCTGTGTATTATTTAGTGTGCCAAATTCAAAACTGGTGGTGACATCAGCCCCATAACTTTGTGCTGATGTTCTTAGCATTGAAACGCATGACAGTGTATGAACACTGAAGGATGCCCTTAATATTTAAAAATTATATATATTTAAGTATAAGACCAATTAAAGTCTTACTCAAGACATCACCCCGAAGTTTTTAAATACGTTCTATCATGGCTGTAGTTGTCTTAATTTGCATCACACAGACTGATAAGAGAAAGAGGAACATCTTGTATGCAGCTGAAAATTAGCAGCCATATAAGTAGCACTTATTTCTTGTGATTTTTATACATTATTATCATTTTCTCCTTAGATGCCACCATGCTTCTAAGTTCTGTATGGGTTCCCATTGTTTACGTCTTTATTTCTTCTACAAGCTCAGAAAATATCTCATAAGGCAAGCTCACTTCGAGTAAAGCAATTAGAAATTTAAACAAAAAGATCTATGGCAACTTCATGAAACTTGCTTCAAGTTATATAATTTCCCCTTCCTATGTGGTCTTTTGATGAAAGACGATGTGAAAGGCAGGATAGAGCATGTCTTGAGTGCCTCAGAAGTGTGCAACTGCCGAGTAACACACTTGCAAGCATTGGTTCTTCAAACATCAAGGTAGCATTCCTAGCTTCCATTTAACAGAGAAGATGGAACTAAATGAAGCCGTGTACCTGGGGGGAGCGTGCCCAGCCATGCTAGCGAATGTGCCTGGATTCAAACTCAGTCTGAATATTGAAAGTTAATGTACCTTCCACCACACCTCTCTACCAGATTCATGTTGCAGCTGCTTCCAATGTCTGCCATGAGAAACATGAATATTTTCAGACTAGTTTAAGCCAATGGAGAGTAGTTATATTACTCCTACAATGATTTAACTGTTGGCTTGAAAAATAAACAATTTTCTCATTCTGAAGCCATAAGTTTTTGAAAAATATGTGTAACAAGTTCTTTCAAGTTCTCTCTGGATGAGTTCTTGCTTCCAGCTAGTTCTGACTGCTGCTACCAGAAAGTGCACTGTTTTGCAAAGAGAATCAATACAAAAATTTAAATTGAGTGTCTATGACATGTACACATCTATGAAAGAACCAGACACACACAGGATAAAATAAAACTGAAATTTAAAGACTTAACTTCAGTGCCACTTGTATTAAAATATGATATAAAGGAAGTTAGTGGCAAAAGATACCCAAAACATTAGAAAGATAATCTGACAATTTAAATTGAATGTCTGAGAGCCAATTCAGATTTATATGGTCAAGAATATATTTTTTCAATTGACTTTATTAAATTTTTTCCTATACACATACATGCTTGCCATACAGTGTACCTAATCATGTTAAAATTGTGAAAATATCTGCGCATCTGACCCATTCTTACATCGAAAGGAGAGCAATGTAAGGTTGTCTTGGAACATTAGTTAGGTTATATCTCTATAAATTATGATCTCTTTTTCCACTCCAAGACATTCCCAACTCTTCCTTAAAAAGGGGGAAAAAGGGAAAGAAAGACAGGCTGTAACAGGTACTGTGAATAAGGTAGGTTCAGCAATGATTAGAAACACATCAGTAAATATATGAGGTAGATGTAGTCTGCAACTGTGAACATTTGATTCTCTAGAGGTTTTTTATAAACTCCTGTGCTACCCAAAATTTATTTGAATGCCAGAACAGGGACATATTATTTGAAACAAGTATATATACTTTGTAAATGTATATTGCAGCAGAGATTCTAATGGCGATTGTTCAAAATGTGAAAATGCTACCAAATGAGATGATAAAAGCATGTGCCAAGGATGGGGGGAGAATATAAAGGAAAAATTATTAAGAATATGAGATAGCTGGGGAAATAGTTCAGCAGAGTAAGCACCTGCCCGGCAAGTGCAAGGTCCTGAGTTTGATCCCTAGTAATATGTATATATTCCCTGAGATAAAAGTATTCACTACATATCTCAAAGATATACTAAAGAAAGTACAATAAAAAAAATAAAGATCATGTATCTGGTCCTTAGTGGCCTCAAATATTTGTCCAGAGACAAAGTAATGCCACTATCTCAAGAACTGCAATGACTACCTTGTGTCCTATAGAAAAAGCATGACTAGTGTCTCACCAAGTAACTTTAAGCACAAAATATCAAGCAGATCACTAGGAACTGATGATCATGAGCAACACTTGTGGTACTCAGTAATAATACTTTGAGGAAATTACAATGAATTGCCCATCATAAAGGTGGCATAAAGAATTGAATTACTTCTGATCCATTAGAAGAGAAACATTTTCGAACTTCCAATGGTAAAGGAAACTGCAGAAAATAAAAAAGGAGTGTTGTGTGCTATTCCTGACACCCCACGTATTGATGAGAGATTTTTCTATCTTCCAGGTGTTTTACTCTAGGGCTTTAGTGTCACTAACCAATTCAAATAAGCACATCAGTTTTCTTTAGATAAAAGGACAATGCCACATGCCTTGAGTACATGCCCATAGTTCTGATAGATGCTGCACAGGTAGCAGCGATAATAGCTCAAATGTGTGTTCTGCACAGGGCATCCTGGGTTCAAGCCCATCCCAGGCAACTAGCTTTCTTTGTCTAAGTCTGTTAAGATGTCCATGTGTGGTCTATATTCTTTACAGCGCAGCCAGCCATGTTACTGCTATTATTACAGAGTTGTGAGGTCTAAAATAGATAAACGACCCCACATATTTATCATCTCATGTACTCAGGACATGGCAGTTACCATTATGAACAGGAATACTTATGATTGGCCCCTCTCCTTACTTGTTAAGTAGAAGAAAGTATCCCCTTCTGCCTTACAACAAAGAATACTTAGAGTATAGCCAGAATCTCTCAGATTGACTTTCTTCTTTTTTGTATGTATATATGTATGTATGTATGTATGTATGTTTTAGGACAGGGTCTACAGGGTCTACAGGGTCTACAGGGTCTCACTACTAGATCAGACTCCTAGTGATCCGCCTTTTGACAACTTCCTGAAAGCTGGGATTCCATGCGCGACCACTACAGCCAGGCTCAATTGCCTTCTCAGTGTATCTTGGGTGTGGGGCCATCATGGCATTTGGGGTATTGAACCCTGCTGCTGCGCTCTGCCTAAGCAGGTGCTTTAGTCAACTGAGCTATCTGGCTGGCCCTCAGATTTACTGATATTGTATTTAGAGCAACACTATTGGATTTTAGAAGCATGTATTTTTACTTACACTGGATTTACATTGGTGGATAGAAGTTTGTTGAAAAAAATTTACTTTAAGAGTTAGTTTAGAGAAAGCTTATTTTTTGACAGAGGATTAAAGTAGGCTTTAATCCTTTATTTCTTCAGAATTTGAAAAGGGCCTGGAGATACAACTTAGTGGCACAGGGCCTGCTGGGCCAGGGTGAGGTCCTGAGTAGAATTCTATAACTCTCCCTTCCCCCAAAAAAATATTGAAAAGAAGTGAGCAAATTTTGAAAACTAATCTCTTTTCACTGCTGTTAGTGCACACCTATCTTGAGTTCATGAAAGTAAGAAAAATAATTTGATCTGTATTTTATAAATAGAGTTGCATTGGAACACAGCTTTCTATTTTCTTATTGTTGGTGTTCACTTAGGGGTTGCAAAGCCAGCACTGAATGGTTGAACATAATAAGATCATAGAACCTGCAAAGTTAAGACAAGTGCTGCTTCAACTTCTGTATGACTTACAATGTCAGACTCCTGAATTCCATTCTTGTACTCTTGACTTGATATATCCACATAAAAGATCCATGAACCACAATTTTGAGATAAATAGATAATCCCAATAAAATCAGTGTTTAGACATGTGGCTTAATCAGCAGAGCTTTTTAAATTCCTCGCATAATTCTATTATGTGCTTAGGTTGCCTCTATAAACCATCAGCACCCAAACTTACATGGATATGCAAACCCTTTGGGGGCTCTTGTTCAATGATTTTGGAGTGTGAGCCAAGGCTCTGTATTTCTGACCCTCTGAGGAATGTTACTACTGTTGGTAGATGAGCAGTATCACCTTCATCCCGTTCTAGCTCCCTTCTCTGCCCTCTGTTGCCTGAAGTGTACACAAATTTAATCGAGGACCTATCTTAGAATAAGCCTGACCACCCAGTGGGCCAGAGATGTTTCACTTTTCCAAGAAACTCTTCTTATCGTGATGGGATTAGGAGCCATATCAAATGTGAGAAAT
>NW_004524719.1:4313163-4325160 GCF_000260255.1 Octodon degus | reverse complement strand
ACAGGTTAGTAGGATAAATATAACTAACACATTGCATATTGTTGTCATATCTGCAAGATGCAGATATGATATCTCATCTAAACACTATTAGTACAAATCTTTCTTCTCATTAAACTAAGAGAAAGTAGTGGTATATCTACCCTAACTATTTTGTATATAAAGATACATATTTTTTCACTACAAAATGGTCCTTTATTTATATCCCCCTTTTTTGTTTATTTTGTCAGAAATGGATATTCCATTGTCATTCAAATATTGTATGTGCATGAATTCAGCAAAGTTATCCACTATAGTCCTGTAGTCCATAATAGTAGTGAGTTTTCCGTAGGACTGGCAATGTCAGAAATTGTTGACTTGAGCCCTTTTACAGCTCAGCATATTAATATGGCTTTACTTTTTATACCTCATTTTTATACTTTTCTGCTGGATGGTTAAGACCAAGATAAACCAAGACCTATATAATAAGAAATGTAACTTTTGCATCTGACAAGGTCAGTGAAATCCCCTCAGGATTTGGTCTAAAACTCTGTACCGCAGTTTGTAGATCCTTTGTGAGTGTCAGCCATGTGGATGAGTCATGGCCACTGCTTGACCGATTTGCTCTCTGTGAAAGCCTGATGTCTTTAGTATTAATGACCATTACTCCATGCCACAGCTCAGAAATTATCAGATAATGGTGATTTCGACAGTGTCTTCTCACCTCTTTTCATTTTTGTAGTGTTGTCCTAAGCCTGGGTTGTGAGTTCAACCTCTTTCTTTCCCCTAACTAAATAACTGGACTACTGATTTCAGCTATCTAATCAATCCTTTCTCTGTTTGATTCCCGAATGTTACCTAATACTTTTTGTTATTAATAAAATCTACATACCTAACACTGAATAATTTATATCATCATAACTTTAAAGTTATAAGCTCAAACCCAAATTCTCTATTGCCCTTTCGTAATGTTTCCTTCTAAAATGTTTCATGCCATTCAAATCACATTCTTTTTAATTTATTTGATTATTTGTCTACCTATTCCCTATTAAACATTGGAATATAAATTTGTTGATGGTACAAGTTTTGATTATTTTGTTCAAAACTGCAACCCAGAATCCAAAACAGTTGTCTTAGAACAAGTCTGCTGAACAAACAATAAATGTACATCTCTAACTTTATATGGTTTACAAGTTAGAAGAGAGGAAAGTATGAAGTAATGGTACATTTGTTCAGGGCAGCCAGATAGCTCAGCAGATTAAAGTGCCTGCTTAGGCAGACTTAGGGACATACCTGGCATGCTGTGCTGGCCTCAGCCTCAGTGATGGAGACTGGGCATGGTGGCACACCTCTAATCCCTGCCCTTGGAAGGCTGAAGAGGATCATTATGAGCCCGATTTGTGTAGTGGGACCCTGTAGGCCCTGTATGAAATACATAAAGAAAACAAAAATTATACATTTGCTCTTGTTTAGAGAAGTATATAATCTGAGCACCTTTTCATTTGCATCCATTCTTTTCATCTATTCAGTAATTATCTTATACCATTGACATGTCATATATCATGGCAGATGCAAGGGATACATGGGGAGGACAGCTACTTCCTGTGTATGAAGTGTTTTGCTTAATGAGAGGGAGAAAGAGAACAAGCGATGTAGGTACAATACAGTGAGGTGTCCAATTGTGGAAGATACAGAGAAGGTGTTCTTCCTGCAAACAGAACAGCTACTAACCTAAGTCTAAAACGTCAGTAAGGTTTTCTAGGAAAAGAAGTTGAGAGATGGTTAGAATTTCTGCAGAGAAGAAAGGATCATTAGCTCCTAATAGAAGTCATAGAGAAAAGAAGCACAGAAACACAACGTGTGAGTCCCTGTCACCCCTCATCACCACATTAGCGCGTTATCATGGGGACAATGTGCACATGTAAAGGAGGAGAACTTTACAGATGTCTATGTAAGGAGTTTAAGCTTCAGCAAACAAGAAAATGGAGCAATTCAAGCATTTTGGAGATGGGAGAGAGCCATTCATGGATGCTCTGCTCTGAAACAATTTTTGTACTGCTACTTGAAATTAAAATAGCACACATATATTTAATTGTACAGATACAGAGTTGTACACTGAAGGATAACATTTAGTCATTGATGAACCCCATACATAATAAAGATATTTAAAAAGCAAACAAAAGTGTCAGAGAATAAAGTTTTTAATGTATTGAAAAATGGGCCAGCCTAATAGCTCAGCGGACTAAAGTGCCTGTTTAGGCAGAAGACAAAATCATTCTAAACACAAATTGGTCAAATTGTCTTCATTGGGTCCAGGGAGCTAGCTCAGTAGAATAATTGCTTGCCTGGCAAGCACAAGGTCCTGAGTTCAATCCCCAGGTCTTTGTTCCCCACTGTGCCTTGCTGGCCCCGCCCTTGGGTGTGCTGAGACAGCCACTGAGACTGGGAGTGATAGTCCCAGTGCTTGTGTGGCTGAAAACAGGAGCATCACTAGGAGTTCAATCTATGTAGTGAGACCCTGAACAACCTGTATACCCTGTCCTAAACACATAAAAAATAATAATAATATTGAAAAACTACAGAGTAAGACTTTAAATTTTCTTGCAAATGACTCATGAAATGGTAGGCATCAGACTTTGAACTAAATGAGGGGTCTATTAAGCGTAAATTTTGCCACACATGTATGTCTATGTGAATGCCAGTATTTTTGCATTACATTATCAGATGAGTGAATTTATCTCAGTTCCAGAGTTTTAGGAAAGCTAGTAGACACTGGATGGCTATGTTTGTCCACACAGTGACATGGACAACTGTTCATATTCTACAAAAAAGCCAACGATTTTCCCTCTGCTTTTGCTGGAGAAGCCAAATCAACGCAATGTATCCATTGTGAATGTTATTAACATACTTAGGAGGATGTGAATATGGAATATTTATTTCAGAAGTAGAATACTGGGTGCTGAATCTCTGCAGCAGGCCTCTCCCTCTTTTGTGAAGAACTTTGTTTTCGGCGCTGTCATTTTTTGCCAAAATTAGGCAAGTCCTGTCAACATTTCACCTATATTTTCTTTGTACTGAAATATTATCCCACATCTTAATCTTAATCTTAGTTCCATGTTTACTACTAATTTTCTGCTCATGATTTTTCCTTTGGAATAAGGATCTATGAAGATAAGAATCTTTGAGTACTGCTGCAGCCTCAAGGCCTGTAGGGGTGTCCAGGGTGTGGCCAGCAGCTATTCATAAGAAGAAAGAGAAAAGACAGAGGTAGAAAAGAGAGGAAGTGAGGGATGGTGTGATGGTAGGGATGGGGGATCAATATGCCTCCCAGTCTTGTATCTTAAATCATTCTAACTCTTCTCCCTTTGGCATTTCAGTAAACTTGGGACTGTGCTTTATCCAATATGTCAAATTAGACATAAAACTATCAAATTTGACCTACCACTTTTCACTCTCACAGATCCAAAAACCAGCACGTGCTTTCAATCCTATCTTCTAAATCTTTCACACAGGAATTTTCATTCTTACCTTCCCACACATCTGTCACCTTTATCTGTCATTTACCTTGGGTCACTATATTCTATTGCTCTTTTCATAAAAGAATACTCTATCATACCAGAAAACTCATCATTCTAAACACAAATTGGTCAAATTGTCTTCATTGGGTCCAGGGAGATAGCTCAGTAGAATAATTGCTTGACTGGCAAGCACAAGGTCCAGAGTTCAATCCCCAGTACCACAAAGAAAAAAAAATTGCTTTCATAGTAAAGATTCCCCTTGAAGTTTCCCATCATTTTTAGAACTCAATTGAAATTTTTGTTTAACATCCATTCCCGTACAAGTTCTAGAACTGTTTCCTCTTGTCTAATCCAGACATGTTCAAAATCACTTGTCTTTACCGCTCATGTTTTATCTTTTGCATTTGCCATATTAAATGGACTTTTTGACTATTTATACCAATTGATGCTAAAAACTTCCCATCCAATCAAATCTCAGAACCCCACATTGTTTATAACAGTAAACCCAAGATTTGTAAATGACAGACTCTGTGCCCGACTCATTCACTAGCACATTCCCAGCGACAGGCACTTACACATAGAAATCCATGATAAAATATATCAATTTAGTATCTTCTCCTTATTAAAAAGCAGTCATTCATAGACCAGTGTTTGTTTCCTCTAGTTGGGAAGTTGAAATCCTGCCATTCAGAAAACAATATAAATCTTCCATATCACTTTCATGCAATGCCCAAATCCATAAAAATAGAGTGACAGTTAGATTAATTTAAAACATTTGCCATGTTTGAAACTTCTGAAACCCACTCGCATTTCAATTGTCATCGCCACCTAATGGACGATGTAGATAGCTTGTCCTTTAAATGAGCAGAGGAGATTATGCACAGCGTTGGGGAAAGGTCACCTATTTTCAATCAGGTCCTTTCTGGGTAATAACTGGCTGGCATTTCTCATCCATTTGTGATCAATGGACATGCATATTTCAACTCAAAAGTCCATTCTCTTCAAAAGTACCAATTGTAATTCTTTTCATTTCATAACTAGATGAGCTACACTAATTATTTTTCATGGGCTTTTTGATCTTGCAAAAATATAATTGGCAGAACAAACAACAGGAATTGGTTACACGTATGAATGAGTTGTCAAAATGCACATCTAGAATATTCATGCTTTGACCTCTCATGTTTAAAGAATGATTATATTTTTATATTTAATATTACTATAATTAAACTGTACTTTTATTACTCGTCCTTTCTGTGGGGTGAGGTAAATTGCTCTAAAAATCAATAAAAAGTAAACAACTGCATTAATTCTGGAAAGTATTTCTATCACAGATATTTAGAAGCAATCTTCCCTGGAACCATAATCCCTGAAAGGAAATTGCAGTTCTCGCAGAGACTGTTTGGGTCATCTGAGTGTAGGTCTCCAGATCTTTCTAAAGGACTTCACAAGGCGCAAATGACATTTTAAATAGGTCGTCAGGAAAAGAAATTATTTTTAATGCAGATCCACCAAATATAATGTTTTTTATCAGTGCGCCTGAAGGCAACCATCTGAAAAGCAGAAAGAAACATAATGCAAAGATAAATGTCGTGACTAATGTCTAAAGAAGTACATAGTGTAAACGTAATAGAGAAAGATCTCATCAGCAAATAAAGAAAAGCAGTTTAATATCTCACAATTCTATGCCCACTTAGAAGAAGAATTAGACATCAGGAATTTGTTTCTCTACTGAGCCCTTTCAGATGCTAAGCCTTTTTGGTTATTTTTAAGACATTTAAGAAAACAAAACTTCAGATACATTCTGCTCTGCAGACCTGAGAAGGGAAGTCCACCCCAGAAGCTGCAAGTGAAAATCACCCACAAATCATTACACGAAGTAATGAAAGAATCACACTGATTCCACTCAATAAGTAAAATCGGTTGTGTGATAAAGAATTACGTTGCCCTCGCGTTCCTGAACAATACAGTTGCCACCCTTCCCCTGCCGCTTCCTTTCATGTCTTTTTTTTTTCCTTGTGAATCTATCCTAGTCTTACTCAAAGAGTTTGATGATTTACATTGGAAAATTAATTCAAACTATGTTATTTCTCAAGTAGCTCATTCCTTCTTTGGAGGACTCTGACCAAGAAACCTTTCTGTTATATTTTAGGCAGATTTCTGTACTGATATGTATGAGCTTCTTTAAGGCCAAATTTACTTGATTGCCTACCTCCCCAAAAAGGGAATTGCTGGGTGATTAAAACAACAGTAAACATAATAAAATAACTCTTCCACGTGAAAGCCATTTACTCACAGAGTTGAGGCCCAAGCCAGTGTGCTAACATTTCTATATGCTCACTGTTCTGAAATAGGGCCTCACTACGTCTCCTAGGCTGGCCTCAGCCCGCAGCGCTAGCGTAACTTCCTGCCACAGCTTCCCAAGTGTCTAGGCATATTGTCACAAGATACCACACTCATTTTTATTTTTTTAGGCAGAACCAGGGATTGAACTCAGGCCCTTGTGCTTGCCAGGGAAGCACTTATTCCACAGAGCCATCTCCCCGGCCCTACACCACACTCATTTTTAATGCTCTAATACTATCTGTAGCTCTCCCGTGTAGGATCCATGGCAGTTCAGATTTATTGAATGACTATTTGCTATCTTTCCTCTGATTCATACCAAATATGATTGATTTGCTTGCTTTACAAAAGTAAAATGTAAATTTGCCAGATGTGCGTATTTTCTGTTGCTAATGATACAGAGTTTTTAGGTTAAGGAAAAAAAATAAAAAAGCAAAACAAACAAAAAAATAACTCTGAGTTCTGGAGGTCCAGGTTGTAGGACATATCTATTGATGACCTATATGGTAGCAGCATCTTGAAGTGTTGTGGAACAAACTTCACTGGACGGAAGACAAGCATTTTGCTTCTAGCATCTCTTCCTCTTTTTGTGTAGACACTGGGGCTCTACCATCTGACTTTACTGAATCTAATTATCTCCCAAGCTCCTCCTCCTAAACAATGTAGTCAAACAATACAGTTAAATTTCATCTCTCCTAAGGCCTCGGATTGGTAGAAATTGAACTTTCCTTCAGAAAACTTTTGGAGATATACTCAACCTAAACTATAGGACTGAGTCGGGAAGCACCACAATCTCACAGACAGGTAGGGAAAATCACTGAGGGTATGATGAGGTATTTTGCATGTCAAGGGGAAATTTCAGGGCTGACCAGGTAGCTCAGCAGACTAAAACACCTGGTTAGGCAGAGGCAGGGACACGGGTTCCATCGCCAGGGTGCCATGCTGGCCCCGCCCCCAGAGCACACTGAGACTGTGACTGAGACGGAGCGTGGTGGCACTCATCTGTAATCCCAGCATTTGGGAGGCTGAGACAGAAGAATCACAAGAGCCAATCTGTATATCGAGACCTTGTAGACCCTATTACTAAAATAAGTTAAAAAAGGGGTGGGGTTTTCAGAATTACAGGAAAGTTTGTTTCACATAAAGCTGTCATTAATAAAAACATGTCTTCAAGTATCAAACTTAAGTTTTGGGTGTAAGCTACAAAATTTAGGGGGAGCAGAACTGTTGAAATGGTTACAATGGAATACAAAGAAGAATCTCCAAAGGTCCTGCACTTATTTAAAAGTCACAGGGCAGGGGACATGGCTCAGTAGAATAGGCGCTTCCCTGGCAAGCACAAGGGCCTGAGTTCAATCCCCAGTTCCGCCAAAAAATTAAAATAAAATAAAAGTCACCAAGGTTTAAGGACACATGCAAAAGACAAAAGAAGCATGTATAGCCTTCAGGATTCTAGATGTAATTTTAATGGCAGAGAAAGTTTTGTAGGCATTAAGCTACTAGTCTTTACACGTGGCTGCCTTCTTAAAATATAAAACAGTGAAGACCATGAGAGATGCCTGCAAGCAAAACATGCTCCTTGGGTGTGAACAGTGAATTGGAAGTGCAACCTCATTCTTGTTAGAAGTCATGTAATATAGAAGCATGATGAAAATAATGAAATGTTTGGTCACTCTTCTTTCAGCCATCACTGCTTTGCGTGGGTATTAACTGAGCAAAGCACTAAACAGACTCCTGAGTGGCCGCCGGCGGACACTTTGATGAGAATGGCGGGCACAGGCGTTAGTGCAGACACCTTCAGCGTGATGTTTCATATAATAACACAGCTGTCTACTCTGAATGGCTTGCTGCCCTTTGTGTTATCATTACACATAAGTTATAGTCTTGTTTTTAAAATAAGATTGAGATTCGTATTTTGGAGGAGGCAGTTACTGCTCCTTCAGTTACTATATTATCAACATGAATTTTACCCCACTGAGTTGAAAGTGAACAACAGCATGCAAAATTATTTATTATTTATTCATTTATTTATTTATTATTTTGTTATCAAACTGATTATACACAGATCTGTGGAAAAGACATGCAGTAGTGTGTTTCTGCAAGGAACATTCAAATTCACAGATCGGAACAAAACATGCCCGTTGAAAATCTTTATACATTTTAAAGTGAATGAGTTCATATTTTAAGTGATTATCTTGGGTTAGATTAAGACAGACAAAAAATCATTGTCCCATTCTTTTTACTACACATATGTATTTTAGGAACAAGTGATAATGATATCAGAATTTTAGATGAGGATATGAAAAAGGGCACTCCATAATCAATACATGACCTTCATCAAAGCAAGAAGCATTATTTTGATATGAAAGAAAAATTCAGCCTTAATGGAACAGAAGTAATGACTGTGAAATCTGCTTCTCATCAAAAGCACGCAACTATTTATGAAAATCTACTTTGTCAATGTTATCATTTTTTGTGGTGCTTATTTCTCTTCTTTCACAAATACTAATAAAAGTTTCTTTCCAGTCAATGTATGATCTTAATAAATTTTATCTGGTTAGCTAGGGATAGAGAAATAACACGTGACACCTTCTTGGCCCAGAATATTGGGGAAAAGAAGAAAGTTTAATCCCATGAGAGCAGTACAGGTCCAGAAGACCCGTGTGAAGGGCAGAGCACCGACCCAAACCGCATGGACTTGATGCTGAGAGGGCAGAGGAGACAGAAGGGGGCACAGCACTGCCCTTCCGGGGCCTCTGCGGGCCTCAGACCTTGTTGTAAACCTGCTTTGCATGTTGAAGTCAATGTCTCAATTCCCTTTGTACATGTTATTCTTATGGAAGGAGGAAGGAAGGGAATTTTGAAAGCTGCTAGGTCTTCTGCCTACTTGAGATCAATTCAGTATTCAGCATTTCTGATTGGATGTGAGTCCTGCATAATTGATGCACCTTGGAACAAACTACACCAGAGAGCAGCAGAGAAAATGCTATTTATCTCGAAGAAATGAGAGAAAATAGATAGATAGATAGATAGATAGATAGATAGATAGATAGATAGATAGATAGATGATAGATATTCACAAGCACACAGACATACACACACACAGACACATTTTCTACCAGGACATCTGTAATAAAGCGTGCAAAACTATAACATGTTCTTATGTACATTCTTGCTTAACTCCCTGTAGAAATCTAGCATCATAGTCTGTGATTAAACTGTATTACTAGTGAGGGAATAAATCGGAAAAAATTTGATTGACTGTTCATGTGTGACACTTACGTGCTCTTATATGAAAAAGATACTGTGTAGAAAAAGAGTGATTATTTTTTTCTTAGGCTTTCCCTCTCACGTTGAACAAACTTCAAGAACAGAAAAGAGGACATATGATAGAAAATTCTCTATTTTGCAGAAGTTGACAAATGTAAATCTTTATAAGAAACAAATCCTGTGCTAATAGAGTAAGAGTTGAAGGTGCTTTGCTTAATATTTAAAATTATTAAATGTACATCTTATCCTACCTTTTTATCATTAATGAAATCACATTTGAAAAACACCCATCACAGCGACTGATAACAATTTCTCAAAGAAACAAATGCCGTGCGTGGTTCTGTTGGTAGCACATGCAGGCCTGTGAAGTAAACCACCCAGGGTGGTGATGATTTAGTAGCTACGCAATGGCTTTTACAGTACAACATCCTGAAATTTCAGTCTGACTCTAAGTCTTATTACCTCTATAGCTTTAGGCAATTTTCTTTTACTTTTTCTGCATAGCTTTTTTCTCCATTATAACACAGATTATATTATCAACCTTATAGGTTGTTACATAGAGAAAAACCATAATAAATATGTTTAGCAAAATGCCTGTCTTACAGCACTCACGCCATTGCTGTGGACATTAATTTAATTTCTCCGATCCTCCTACTTTGCAGGCCTTCATCTTATTATTTTTCAACCTCTCTCAGTTTCAGCTCTCCGGGTCTTTGTCCTGATCTCAGCTTTAACCTTGCTCCCAACTGTCTCCAATAATTTAGAGCTAAGAAATCCTCTGTTTACAAGAAGCCAGAAAACTATCTTTTATGGATGCTCTATAGCAGTCCAAATGGCTGGTCCTGAGATAATAAAATCAGCCTCTACTTTCACGGAATGCTACTTTATGAAGCCCCAGGACCTCTGCTGTGACCGCGGTGCCTGGTGCACCCAATACCTCCCCTGGTGCATTGTGAAGGTCCCCGAGGGGTTCGCTTATGTTTGGGGAAATGAGATCCTCATGCTCTCTTCCCTGACCTTTTGTCGTCTGTCTTGCAGGCAGACCCTCACCTTACCGTGATCACCGCTTCACCACTTCTCTGTCCCCTGCATTGCATAACACCACAGCCACCCGACAGGAGCACTGGCTTTGATCTCACAGCTGTTACACAGGGTTGAGCATGACTTTTCTATTAAGGCCGCATAGTATATGCAGGCCAAGTGCAAGGCTTTGTTTTTCTTTCTCTTTGGTTAGGTTGTCTTTTTCCAAAAAAAAAAAAAAAAAAAAAATCAAGAACTAATGGTAAAGAGATAAGAACATAGGATACAAAAAATACAATCAAAACTCAAACAGAGTATCACCTTGCACAAACACAATATTCAGAGGCTCGACCAAAACTCTGCTTATCCTTAGGACACGACTAACTTTCACAATGGCACAGCATTTAAAGAGACCTTTGGGCAGAGAGACCAGACTCATCCCCGCTGAGATGCCCAGAGACAAAACCCAGACTACGCTATGCTTTGATTATGGAACCTTTGTTTCCTTTTCTGATTAAACCCTTTATAAGGGACGGCTATGGGAATTTCTGATCATTACAATAAGCAATCCACTCCTCACTTTCACCTACTAAGCCATTGCTGATTAAAACTTTTAAAACATAATTCATAGCTGCTTTTTTACACTACCTCTTCATAAATAACACCTGCATGCACTCCAGTAACAGTACTGAGCCAAAGTGCCTTCTTCCTACATCCTGTCTTTAATAAAAGGGTTCAGCGAAGTCAACTAATCTGCTCAATTATCCTTAGGAGTATTTGTGCATAAGACACTACCATGGCTATGGAAACCAGGGTGGAGATTCCTCAAAAAATGAAACAGGAATCCCATCTGACCCAGCTATTCCCCTTTTGGATACAACTCTAAAAGAACGAAGGTGTCATATTCCAGTGATGCACGTGGCCTCTTCGTCCATCAGCACATGCGTAGTTTAAAAATGTGGTGCTAATGCACAATGAATCACTACTAAACTGTGAAAGAGGATAAACTTGCGTAATTTGTAGAACAATGGGCGTATCTTGAAAATCAGACGCTCAAGTTTAAGTATCTCATGCATTCTTTCATATGAGAAACCCAAAATAGAAAAATAAAATACAGAAAATAAGAAATCATTATTTGAAAAGTTAAAACACGTTCAGCTCACATTAGACTACATCTATACAAACTTGTGAAAACATTTAGCATTCGAAAATAAGCAAGGAGAAACAAAACAGGCGACCTTACATCATCAGCTGGAGAGACAAAAATGGGCTGGGTAAAACCATGATTTTACCCAGCATGCCTTCTTAACATGTAATATCTTCCTAAATTACATATTTTTCTATACCTCTTCCTTGTAGCACAATTCTTTTTATTTTATTTTTCCTTTAAATGTATTTGGTTGCTGCAGAGTCTCAATACACAGCTTGGGCTCATGGTGATCCTCCTGCTTTCAGCCTCCTCAGCTCTGGGATTACAGGCACGAGCCACTACACCCAGACTCTGGCAGGCTCAGCCTGCCCCAGGGATGGGGCAGGCATGGCATGTGCTTGCTTAAGCTTGCCTGACTAAAGTAGGAGGTGCTTCAGCTTGCTGAGCGATCTAGACAGCCCCTGTACCACAATTTTTAGAGGCACTCTGCTCACTGCATCCACATTACAGTCCAGAGCCACATAATGCTGGCTTTTTTCCCTAAATAAATTTCTCAAATGTAGCTATTTCTTTCCATCAGCACACCTAGGGGTACTTGTCATGCCTTCCTGAGGTAGCGTAATACTTTCTCTTTCTTATTATTGTCCCATTTCCAACATGCATCTCTGAATTGATTTCTTTTTCTTTCTTTCTTTTTATTCTTTTTTTTTTTTTTTTTTTTTT
>NW_004524719.1:4310511-4313063 GCF_000260255.1 Octodon degus | reverse complement strand
TGCACTTGCCAAGCAAGAGCTTATTCTACTGAGCTATCTCCCCGGCTTCTGAATTGATTTCTAATTCATTAACGATGCCATTTCATTGGCATGCTTTCTGTCTCTGTGGTGTGCGGGTTCTTATTCTCCGTGTGCGGGCAAAAATAACAAGTTCATTTCTGGAACTGGCCACTGCCTCAGTATTGTGCCCCCCATCTCTTTTCTTTCTGTCCACTGTGCTCAGTTATAATCTGTCTAAAGAACATCTTATCTTTGTCACTTTCTTTCAGGAAGGGCCAGGGAGATGACTCAGTAGAATAAACACTTCCCTGGCAAGCACAAGGACCTGAGTTCAATCTCCAGTTCTGAAAAAAAACAAAAACAAAAACAAAAAAAACTTTCTTTCAGGATAACTTTAATGGCTGGCTCTTATGTACAGCATGAAATCTGGTCTCTCTAGCGAGGGACGTGGGATATAAAGTGCAACTTCTACACTTTGTTCAGACGCAGTCCTTTGTGTTTGGTCACTGGACAATCTGTACTCGCATGCATAAGTGTGAACATTCACACACTCACACGTGCACACTCACATTCTTTTCAGCCTTGTGTGCACCGTTCCACCTGAGTGCGCCCTTTTCCTCTTTATCATTCTATTCTTTATACCTTTTTGGCATAAATTATATTCTCTCCTTGACACTCGACGCTGGGATCACTTCTACCAGCAGATCTCTCTCTGATGTACAAGTCACACCCTGCTAGTTCACTCTTTCACTGTGTCTTCCTCATTGCATTTGATTCTGTTTTTATACATTTGAGTCACCCATTGGATTTTAATTTTCTTTTTTTCTAAGAATATAAATTAATTATAGAAAAAAACTATAAATGATGCAAGATTCACTAAACAAAGTAATAAGAATTCAACAGTGGTGACTGTGTTACATGATGCTATCTTTAAATTAGTTGTTCAGATTACCAGACACAAGTGTAAGGTTCATTTAAAGAAAAAAAAATAATACCAAAGAAGATATAGGAAATTCAAAAGAGGAAAAAAAATCAAGAGTTAAAAAAGCAAAGATTAACTGCTCCTTTCAAAACACCAGCAGAGGGGCTGGGGAGTTAGCTCAGTAGAATAAGTGCTTGCCTGGCAAGCTCAAGGGCCTGAGTTCAATCCCCAGTTAAAAAAAAAAAAAAAAAAAAAAAAAAAAACCAGCAGAAATTGACAATACAATTATCCAAACTATTCTGCATACACACCTAAGTATATTTTTCCCTTCTTTCATTTGTCTTTTTCATCCCAGTCTTTCCTTCCCTAATTTTCTCATAGGTCCTGTCTGCATCTAAAAATCTATCCATACCCTTGATGACATACCCTGTGTCTGTCAGATATTCACCCTTGAATACTAATTTTATAACACGTGAAATCATTTTTGACAGAAATTTTTAAGTAGAATATTAACAATATTGTGAATTTATGAATGAATATTAGTCACAACTTTTGAGACCTTCCCATTCTTAATTTCTTATCATACATTTGACCTCTTCTGAACAAGCTGCTATCTTATTGTTCATGAATTAATTAGTGAAATGTATCTACAAGTCCAAAGCTGGGCCAGAATGAGGATAACTATAAACTAGAACTAGGGACAAAAGCACAGAACTCTGGGACAAGGACAGTGCTCTAAAACACATGCAGATGATGCTGACTGGAGTCTACAAGAAGAGCTGGTCAGGACTTGACTTGAGAGAAGGGAGAAGCCTCCTTGAAAGTTGATGGGCAGAGCTCCGAGGGCCTGCGGGTCACCAGATGAGGAGACAGGGGAAGTTCTTCCAGGCTGGTGGAAGCGTTCAGCTCATAGCCAGGGTGATGTTGTTATACTTAGATGATTGGGAGACACACGTATGGCTTGGGAACAGGGATGGGACTCTGGTGGAAGACTGGGCTGTAACAGCTCCAGAGACACAGGCTTGGAACGGGGCAGTGATAAGAAGGGGAAAGTATTGTGTTGCTTCAGGAGGGTACGACGAGTGCCCCACCATGTGCTGATGAGAGAAATGGCTGCATTTGAGAAATTTGGATAGGAAGAAAAGCCAGCATTCTGTGGTTCTGGATTGGAATGTGGACACTGTGAGGGTGAGCACCGGGAAGGACGCCTCTAAAGATGGATTTGTGGCACCGAAATTCCATGGAGAATTCAAAGAGTTCAGGATGACTCAAAGTGGACACCTCCAAAGCAAAGGCACAGAAGAGATCTAGTCGGTTCCTCTACACTTTGCTTTTAAATGTGATTCAGTCTCAGAATTTTTCACTTGGGAATTATAGAGATGGACTAGATGTGAAGAGTAGAGGTAAGAGGTGGGAACTATGGCCAAAGTATAAGAAGATCTAATGGCTGAGGCTCTCTGATGGTAAGAGAGGAAAGGGGTGATCTTTAACTTGTGTATGTGTTTGTATATATGTATGTGTGTATCATACAATAGGCTTATTTATTTATTTATTTATTTATTTATTTATTTTGTGGAACCAGGGATTGAACTCAAGTCCTTGTACTTGCAAGGCAAGCACTCATTCAATT
>NW_004524719.1:4296714-4308606 GCF_000260255.1 Octodon degus | reverse complement strand
GAACCCTTTGTGTCTCTCTGGCAAGATGTTCTGCTCCTGAATCAGCTGGGTGGGTCTTGCCTCTAGCCTCTTTGCAGGGAGTTCTGCTGAAGGGTTCCGTGCTGGGCCTGCATGCAGCCTGGGTCAAATGAGGATCCCCAGACCTCGGGTCTTCTCACTCACTCACCTGGCCTGTGCTCCTGGTCTATTCGGGATCCTGCGGCCTCGGCCTCGGTAGTCTCACTCACTCTCTGGGTCTGCGCTCTGGGTCTGTTCAGGATCCTGCTCATCCCCAGGTCCTCTCACTCACTCGCCGGGCCTGCGCTCCGGGTCTGTTCAGGATCCCGCGGCCCCATCTTCTCCACGATAGACTTTTTAAACAAGGCAAAATGTATAAATTCAAGTAGATCCCAATACTAATACAAAGTCACTGGAAACCACTGAATTGAAATTAATCTACATTAAAATGTCATGTTTTTTTATGTGAAAAATGCAACTACATATTTACACATAGTGCTATATATGTACAAATACCTTCATTCTATGGGAACAGTTTCAGGATATTTTTAATAACTCATGGCTTTTAAAACCCACTATCTCCAGGACAGAGTATGATGACTTACTACGAGGAAAAGTTGCAAAAATAATCACGTGTGTTGCCTAATTATTCAAACATTAATTGTGACTCTGCTGGTCCAAGTAGTCTAGAACAAAAGGCTAATGTTGGGGTTGGTTGGTACTCAGCATCTGTGCCTCGACAGAGGCATCTGCTGCCAAGAGGTGAGGCGGTGCGAGGTATCTGCTCACCAGCTGTGAAGGGAGCAATCTCAGGAAAGCGCGCAGGCTGGCTCCGTAACGGAGCACGCGGTCTGCCGGGGCACAGGGACGGGACGCGTGCTCTGGAGTGATTTCTCACCTGGCGCAGCAGGGGTCACCAGCCACTGCTGTTGTCACCACCAAGAGCTGAAAAGGAAAACAAAAGGGTCTCTGCTCCTTGTGGCTTGGGTAAGTGAGCAATGCTATAAAACAAAGTGAGATAATTAGAGTCTCAGCAAATAAATATGTTCGACTTATCTGTTATAAGCCTACGTGGTTTCTGATATTCACTTGTTGCATGCGATGCTACAAACAAAATAAAAAGATGGCTTATTAATTTCTTATAAGTAGGTCCACTGATTAGCACTATTGATTTTGACTTTAGTAGGATATATGTAATATTAGTATCTGATATGTTTATACATATTGATTTGACTATATAATGTTGGAAAAATTCTTTTAATGATGCTATTGATTTTAAGATATTTATTATTAATATTTATTAACCTTTTGCAATGCTATGCTATCTGTACTAAAATTTAGCCATAGTTGGTAAAAGGAGAAACTGTAAGAATTACAACAAAGCTGATTAGAATCTTTAAGTGCATCAAAATTTTCTTTTTTTAAATACATTTGGTTGTTGTAAGGTCTCACTACGTAACTCAGACTCATGGTGACCTCCTGCTTTCAGCCTCTCCAGTGCTGGGATTAGAGTTGTGCACCACCACTCCTGGACTCTGACCAGCTCAGCTCGCCCTGGGGGTAGGGGTGGCGCAGCATGTGGTGGAGGGGATTGAACTGCGGTCTCTGTGCTTGCCTAAGCTCGCCTAAGCAGGCACTTTAGTCTGCTGAGCTATCTCACCAGCCCAAGTCCATCAATTTCTGACCCAGCTGAGCATTTGCTCTTACTGGCTGCTGGCCGTGATCCTGGCCGTCACAGGCTCAAGGTTCTATCAATTCACAATTTGGAAAGCACAAATGAAAGTGTTTAAATTCATTGAAATCGGAAAATGCTAATTTGCAGGAAATGCATATACATCTTGCTTCTGAGTGCAATAGGAATGATTTCAAGTTTTCACATTGGTTTCACAGAGGAAAATCGCATCTGAACCAAATTAAAAGAGTTTCAGGAGCTTTTTCAGCATTGCTTCTCTATGCTCCCTTGTTATTGAATCACAATAAGAAACCCTGTTAGTTCTCTGCTACTGAGCAAATTGCTTTCCACAATTATGCTTTATGTTTTAATGGGGCTAGCTTCACATTAGTAGAGTTATTTCCCACCAGCACTGCCTCTCGAAGCAGCACAGAGCAGCACCCGCCTGCTTTACAAAATCCATGCCTCCCCTGTTGCCTCTAAGAAAAATATATAAGTAAATGCTTGCCAATCTTGCTTCTCAGAGAGTTTTAACTGACAATAATGAAACATCCCTAGCTCCAAAATGAGAGCGCGATGGCCACAAAGCCCTTTAAAATGTTAATCAGAAGACCTCTCTGAGGTTTTAATCAGAAGACCTCTCTGAGGTTTTGTGAGACTGCACTGATAGTAAGGGTGTAGGTAGATCCACACCCTTACTATGAGTAGATAATGGCTTGTCAAATGTGGCTCCAATGATCAGAACGACTTTCCCTGCTTTCATTCTTGATGATGCCTTGAACAGTTACAGGATAACACAAAATGCAGACCATAGGCCCTCAGCACTTGTCCTCCCCACTATAACAGGTATTTGCTCACCTTTTGGAAAAACATTCCATAGGACCAATCAGGTAGAATCAGAACTGCTATTTATACTTTGTTAAATGGTTCTTGTCCCTACTTCCTCCTTGACTCATTCAGGTTGTTTTGTTTTATTTTTTTTTCGGTTTTTTATGGGATAAAATACCTGGCATACACAAGTTAGAAGAGAAAAAAAACGAAATCTGACTCACAATTTGAGAAGATTCAATCCCCAGTTATCTGGATCCAAGGCAAAGATATCACAGGGGAAGACTATGGCAGATGAAAGCTGCGCAAGCCCTGGAAGACAGAAAGCACAAAGAGAAAGAAGACAGCGGAGGAGAGAAGGGATAAGGGATAAAAATACAGCACTGCATCCAGGGCTGTAGCTCAGAATCATAAGCTCTGCCTGGCAAGCATAAGGTCCTGGTTCAATCCCTGGTTCTAATAATAATAATAATAATAATAATAATAAATAATAATAAATCACAGTTTTTGTCCCAATGACCTTTCCTTCATGAGAGCTGTCTCCTCAAAGAACAATGAGTTATGAACGTATCAGCAGATTAATAAATGATCCAGAGAAGAGTAATAGCATCTCTACAATCCAGTCATCTTCTGAAAGCCCCACCTCACCACATAGGAGATTTTTGAGGATGTTTTAGAACTAAACTATAATACTATTGTACTCACATTATTTCAGCAGTATTTTACCTGTTGAACAAATATTTTACATTTAATCACAATGAAAACGGGCAGCGCTGTGACTAAGCAAACTGCTCATTGTAGAGTGTGGCCTCCGGTGGGGACACGAACCCAGGTGTGATAAAGCATAGCAGCACTTCGTAAAAGTAAATAAGAAATCACTTTGACAGAACCCAAGGGCCAGCCAGATAGCTCCGCAGACTAAAGCGCCTGCTTAGGCTGGCACAGGGACCCGGGTTCGATGCCTAGCAAGCCATGCCAGCCCCACCCCTGGGCTGTGCTGAGACTGTGATTGAGACTGGGCATGTAATCCCAGGGCTTGGGAGGCTGTAATCCCAGTGCTTGCGAGGCCGTAAACAGGCGAATCACTATGAGTTTGATCTAGTAGTGAGACCCTGAACACCCTGTAGACACTCACCCCCCCCAAAAAAAAAGACAGAAAAAAGTAACATTTTAATAGAACCTAGACTGAGTTACTAGTATTCGTGTGTGTGTGTGTGTGTGTGTGTGTGTGTGTGTGTGTGTTCAGGAATATATGAGTTACCTTTTTCCCCTTTCTTTCAAGGTCGATGTTCTATATTTGATATAGAGTCTATCTTATGTGACAGCACAGGAAGAAATGTGGGCAGCCCAGGTTAATGCATTTGGGGTCAAAAGAGACTTGAAAGGAAAGGGAATCAGCACTCCTGGGACATTCAGCTAACATTCAGCGCTTTAAAATAATCTTGATTAAATGGCCACTATGGTAATGAACGTCAAGAACAATGAAATGCACGAGAGGGCAACTTGCAGCTGCTAACTAAACAAAGCGAACTTCTCTATTTCATTAAAGGCGGCTCCACCACAAAGGTGTGAGTGCACGTTACTTTCTGTTTCACTTTTTCCATCTCAGGATTTAGGAGTTGGATATTTTCATTTCTGAGATGAACGTGCTCGTCTCTGGGGTTGGGGCTGGCAAGCGTCTTTCCTCCGCTCCATCACTGCCAGCGGCGTAAGGGACATCTGCCAAGGTGCTAGGGACTGGCTTATCGCTCCTCTGGGTGTCGTGCGTGTTCCTGTGTTGTTCGCATAAGAGGAGTCCGTCTTGTGACTGACTTCTACGACACAGGCACTTACCAGTGTCACCAGAAATTTACAGGGAAAGACAATCCAAAGGACATGAAGAAATTTTGACCTTGCAACTGAGAACTTCATAGTGACTAATTTGCACATAATTTTGCCTCTTTCATAACTAACGTGGTGAACTGCTTATTATGTTTCAGATATTATATTTTAGAGTAATTGAAACATCCTGGAATCCTTTAATTTGCAGTTTAAATTTAGTCTTTACCATTGTATGGAAAATTGTTTTATTCAAAGTTTTTACTCTTTGGTACTTTTTCATTTATATAGCTCATGTACTGTTAAATATTTTCCTAACATAATTTTATTGTAATCTTACATAAAGTGGAATGAGAAATATTCAAATATCTATCAATTTCCTGATTAAAGGTTTGTTTGTTGTTTCAAAGTAGCTTTTGTTGGTACATAAAATGTTATGGATTGTGTTCACATATACATTGCCATGTCTTACAATGAAAATGAAAATATGCAAATAGATTGTAGTTACTTTATCTAGATTCAGTAAGAACAAATGGAGGCTTGATGAGTGACTCCAAGACATGTTTGTTTGAAATCAAATCAGGATGAAATAAATAAAAGACTTTTTATTATTAAATTTCATTGGAAGATTTCACTGACGAATAAGTTATTTATTTTCCAAAAGTTACTTATATGTGTTCCTTAAACTGACTTTGAAAGAGGTAGTGTTGCTTTTTCCTAAATTTTATGCTACATGGACAAGAACGTCCTGTAAAATTAAGATTCCTGATAGTGCCAGGAACAAAACGTTGCCAGAACTCCAACTCAAGGACATTTAGGAAAGAAGCTCGCCCTGAGGGGCTGCCCAGGTAAATTTCTGTCAGATGTGCTTAGAACCAAATAAATTACTCAGATGCTCCCTAGAATATTCTAGAGACCACAAATGCGTTTAATGCAACTAGATTTCCTATTTGTTTTTATAAAGTCCTACAACTCCAGTTTTTATTATTCTTACTATAGATCACACAGTTCAGTATTTTTTTCCTTTAATTGGCATTAGAATATACAAACGAGGGCCCTGGGGAGCAGATCAGTGCTAGAGTCAATGTTTAGCAAGGATCGAACAGTAGGTGCATGTCCAGGTATATATATATATATATATATATATATATATATGAAACAGTTATGTATTTGTAAAAATAGAAATCTTTTTCAGAATGAATCTGAATGCATTCTTTCCCCCAGCATTTACATTATTTCATATCACATTGATAAATTATCTGCAAAACTTTTGATGCAATGTGAAAAGGTGGAATCTTGGTACACTGTCACACTTGCTTTTCCACATACATCGAATTCATGTGCTTATGGTAAACAAGCCCTAAAAGTTTCTCCTCTATGTCTAGATATACATGAGACAATGATTGGTAATGAATTCTAGCAAGGCTACATGGAAGGAGCATGTTATGGATGTAAAGGCAAAATTTTCTTCGATTCTGTAGTGCGCCACTTGTTTATAAATCTGGGTTCAGCTTGTGGAGCACTAGTCTCTGTGTGCCATTTTTGTAGGAACAGTTTTGTTACACATTCTGGTATATGCACAGGAAAGAAGGTGGATCCCTTCAATTCTAAAGACAAGCAACCAGAGTATGGTGTCTGTGATGAGCGGGAAGGAGGAGGAAAATGTATCAACACACAGCTCGAGATAAACAGAGAATCTGTGAGATAACAAAACACAGCCAAAATGCCTTGAATTTTAACTGTATAGAGGTATTCCACTAGTGAAACTGGACTCTAAGAAAACACTAGAGAAGTCTAAGTTTTGATTGTGGGAAAGTGAACGGAGGAACAGGCTCCTGGGGTGACACTTGGAGCATTGTGTGACGGCATGGTGTGTTAGTACTGTTTTCTCCTTGCTGGGACAAATACGCAACCCCCACCATGAAGGAAGGAAGGGTTTATTTAGCTCACAATCAGTGGCGGTTTCAGTCCATACTCAGTCGGCTCCAGGGCAGAGTGGCACATAGCAGAGAGCAGGCATTCTTGGTGGCAGCAAAGAGCAGGGAGCATAAAAGGGGTGTCAGCAGCTCAGGCAGCTAGCTGGCCTCTCTCCCCTCCTTACAATGGAGTGCAGAGTGTCTGCGCAGGGCACTCACGCCCACAGTCCCAGAACTGGATCGAAAAGCAATCACAAGCTCCAGAAGCTGCCCCCTGACTGCGTGAGGCTTTGGCGCCTGGAGGGAGCAACTAGACACAAACTGTAACACAGGCCTGCTTACACTGGCATCAGTGTAATTCCTCTCCTGTGAAATCAGTACCACAGCTCTGAGTGAAAAATACTTTACTTCACTCAGAAAGACTATCCCCCGGGCTGGAGAGATGGCTCAGTGGTCTAAAGCACCTACTTAGAACAAGCTTGGCAAGGCATCAGGGACCGCGGTTCAATCCCCCAGCACCACATGCCAGCCAGCCCCGCCCCCTGGTGGGCTGAGCTGGCTACACACACACACACACACCTCTCTCTCTCTCTCTCTCTCTCTCTCTCTCTCTCTCTCTCTCTCTCTCTAATAAATAAAAAAAAGAAAGACTATCCTCTTCTTCAGTGTGTTTTTCTTCCTTGGGTTTGGGTTTGAATTTCTTGTGTTCATTATAAAAATCTAAATCTATCTCTCTATTTATATTTATATATTTATCTATATCATATCTGTTTCTATATTTATATCATCTTTATCTGTGTCTTCTGTATCTATTTCTATACCTAACCAGTTAGTTTTCCATTTGTATCGGACCATTATTTGAAATGTACAGTTACTAGGAATAGAAATTTTACAACCAGAAAAAAAAGTTCTTGCTGTAGTTGTGGAGTAACGCATGGAAAACGAGCCCCAGGGAAGGCATATTTATGGCTCTCAAGTTATACTCTGCCTTGAACTTCTGCTCAGTGGAAAAAGTGATGTTGTAAATTTTATTAGTGAAGATTAGTATTCATATTTGGAAATAAAAAGAGTATTTTTAGTTTCAAAAATAAAAGGTCTATTTTATGAACTCACTTCATTATATTCATCCAAGTTAGAAATCTATCAAAATAGTAATAATTTCAGTAGCTTTATAGAGATTTTATGTTCATTATTGCCATACTTACACCCCCATGCAAGCTTAAGAGTTGAAATTATAGCTTCCCACTTAGTAAATAAAGAAACTGAGTTAAGAGATTTCTTAGCCTTGTGTAAAATTGTGTCTTTATAAGTAAAGACATTCAAAGGGTAGACTTTATTCTCTAAATTTTAAGATTTGTGGATTGAAATTACTGGACTATATCTTTTCAGACTACGATATTTCATCAATGAAGTCAGAACATAATAAAGAAATTAATGAATATAGTTTTATTCAGTTGTCAAATAGATGTTTGCTATAACTGTCACATTCTTTTATTTTAAAGAGAAAAAATAAAAATAATAAAAGTTTCAATTTTGTTTAATTTTTCAAAGAACCAGCTTTTTGATTTGTTAATTTTTTGAACTGATTTCTTCGTCTCAATTGAATTAATTTCTGCTCTAATCTTTATGATTTCTTCCCATCTTTGGGCTCAAGGTTTGATTTTCTCTTCCTTTTCTAGATGTTGGAGGTACAACATCAGGGTGTTTATTTGTTCCCGTTCTGTTTTCCTCATGTGTGAGTTCACAGCTATGAATTGCCCTCCAAGAACTGCTTTCATCGCATCCCATAAATTCCAATAAGTTGTCCTTGAATTTTCATTGGATTGTAGATATTGTTAAATTTCTTGTTTAATTTCATCTGTGACCCATTGGTTGCTGAGTAGGGTGTTGTTTAATTTCCAACTATTTATGTTTTTTTTTTCTGGTTTCTTTTGTTGTTTATTTCCAGTTTCATTGCACTGTGCTAAGATAATGTGCATGGGATAATTTCTATTTACTTGTATATACTTAAGCATGACCTATGGGCTAGTATGTGGTGTATTTTAGAAAATGACACATGTGCAGCTGAAAAAAAATGTGTATTCAGCTGTAGTTGGATGAAACACTATGTATATGTTCACAAAGTCCATTCCAAGCCCTGGTTCAGTTCTGCTATTTCTTTGCTAATTTTTGTCTGCTTGACCTATCTCTTAGGGATTAGGGGGCAATAAGGTCTCCTGTTAAGATTATGATATTGGATATTAGATTTTTCATGTCCATTAAGATTTGTCTTATATAGTTGGGTACTCCTGTGTTTGGTGCATACACATTTATAAGTGTTACCTCTTCCTCTTTAATTTTTCCCTTAACCAGTATATACTGGCCTTCTTTATTTCATTTGATCATTCTTGGTTTGAAGTTGAGACTGTCTGAGAATAGGATTGCTCCCCTTGCTTTTTTCTGAGGTGCTGGGGCATGTAGTATTGTGTTCCATCCTTTGACTTTCAGCCTATGAATTTCTTTATGAGTTAAGTGTGCTTCTTGTATACAGCATATTTTTGGATTGTGTATCCTAATCCACTGTGCCAGTCTATTTCTTTGAATTGATGAATTGAGTCCATTTACACTGATGGTTATAATTGAGGTGTATTGGCTTATGTTTGACATGTCAATTACCTGCTGCTGTTTACTCCTTTTTCTCCTGTGTTTAATGGTTTTCCCATATTTAGTGGGTTCCTTCTGTTCTAATTCATGGAGTTCTGATCATTTTAGTCCCTCTCCAGAATATCTCTTAGTGGTCTGTGTAGCATTGGCTTTGACATCATGAAATTCTTTAGTTGTTCTTTGTCATGGAAGTATTTCACTTCTCCATCAAACTTCAAAGAGGGTTTTGCAGGTTATAGTAGTTTGGGCTGGAATTTGTTTTCATAGAGGACTTGAAGTACTCTGCTCCATGCTCTTCTTGCCTTCATGGTTTGTGAAGAGAAGTCTGCCATTATTCTTCTGGGTTTTCCTTTAAATGTGATCTGTTTCTTTCCTCTAGCGACTTTCAGTATGTTGTTCTTGTGCTGGATTTCTGGGATCTTGACTATTATATGTCTCATTGTGTTTTTAGTTAGGTTGAAGTTCTTTGGAGTTCTGTATGCTTTGGTTACCTGAATGTCAGATTGTTTCCCCATATTTGGGGAGTTTTCTACTATTACTTCTGCCCATATTCTTTTGATATCATTTGTATTAACACCTCATTTCACATTGATGCCTATTAGTCTCACTTTTTCATCATTGCATTGTCTTGCAGGTGATGAATTATATTTTCCTGCATCCTAGTTAGTTTTGTTTCTTTCTTTTTTTTTTGCGTACTAGTTTTTTCTTTTAAGTTTTTTTATTTATTTATTTTTGTGTGGAACTAGGGATTGAACTCAGGCCCTTGTATTTGCCAAGGAAGCACTTATTCCACTGAGCCATCTCTCCAGGCCCCTGCATCCTAGCTGTTTCTTTTCTTTTCTTTTCTTTTTTTTTTTTTTAACAATGCAAAATCAACTATATTTCCATATGTTACCAGCAAACACTTGTAAAATAAATTTTCATACTTATTTATACAGGAATCAAAAATAAGTTTCTTAGGAGTAAATTAACAAGAAACATGGAAGACCTTTCCACTAAAAAATTATAAATCATTGCTGAGACAAATTAAGACCTAAATCCAGTAGTGCCTACATTGTTAAAGTGTCAGTTTATCACAGATTCCTCTATATGTTTACAACCCTCCCAACAGTAATCATAGCAGGATTTTTAATAGGAAATTAATAGGCTAACTCTAAAGTGTACATGAAAATGCAAGGAGCTAAGAGTAGTCAAAACAATTTTTTAGCAGAGGTATTTGTTAATAACCCCCACACATATTTCTTAACTCTAAGCCTCTCTGCTTCATACCTTTCAGTCCTGAGTTCAAGCGCCCCAGAACATGGCTGCAGCTGAGCTAATTTGCCATTTATTTAGGACAAATGTTTTGTCCTTCCCACAAAATCCTAGGATTACCTGATAATGTCATTTTAGTCCTCTAGATGATTACAGTATTAAATTCACTTACATATACAAGTCAAAATACTATGCCATGAAACAATCCATTGTTACAACTCTTAAATGTCACCTTCCCTTCCAATGCTCATATTCATACTTACTACATTCGATCCTTAAAACCAAATTTCACAGTTTCAAAAAAGTGCAAACAACTTAAGCACATGCATTACAGACAAGAATGCTTATTTTAGTTGAAGCACTTAAAACACATGTACAGGACAAGTCAAACTGTATTTTGAAGCTACATAAGGTGCTAGACACCTGTAATCTCAACAGCCATGTTTTTAAGAGATCTTTTTTTACCTTTTCACTAGCTGCAATGGTGTCTTCAAGATCTGAATCTCTATCTTCACTTTCACTTAAATGGTTTTGCAAGCTTCTGAATGAAATATTAAGTTCCTCTATATCTCTTTGGCTCTGCTTCATGCACTCTATTTCTTTCCTGTATTGCTCATTCAAGGAAATTGTCATTTTTCTAATCTCCTCTATTTTTTATTGACATCTTCTTGAGAATCAGTTATTAATTCTTTTACTACAGAGATTATTTCTGATCTGATTTCCTCTATATGTTTCTGCATTTGATTCTTTATTTCAGATGCTATTAATTCAGAGATTTCTTTTTTTTATTTTGGAAGTTATTTCTGATTGGAGTTCTTTCATACTTTTCTGTGATTGTTTCTTTACTTTAGACACTATTGATTCAGACATTTCATTTGTGTGATTTCCAGTTTGTTCTGTGCTAGTGTCCTCTGCACTTGTTCTGTGTGGGCTTGGGGCCTGAGTTTGCATTTTGCTCCTTCTCTTTGTCATTTTGTATAGCTCCTTTGGTGTAGAGCTTTGGTGCAGTTAAAACCTTAGCACCTACTGATATTCAGGTGCAGATCTATGAAGTTTGAATTGATTCAGTTGTGCCTGGCTTAGGTCTGACTACTGTGCTCAGCTCCTTCCTGCTGCAGCTCTTGGAAGTGAACATGTTGTGGCCCTCTGGCAAGATGTTCTGCTACTGGATTAGCTGGTTGGTTCTGGCCCCTACTCTCTCTGCAGGGACTTCTGCTGCAGAGTTTCACCTCAGGCCTGTATGCCAGGCCTGGGCTGGGTCTGGAGCACACCAGTGGGCACAGGGGAGCAGGGAAGCTCTCCCACACACTTGCAGGGCCTGGGCTTGGGCTGGGTTTGGAGAGGTGGAGGTGTCCAGAGAGTGAGGCAGAAGGTCTCACTCATGAGGCGGGCCTAGGCTGGATCCGTAGAGGTGCAGGGGGTACAGGTGAGCATGGAAACTCTCCTACACACTCACTGGGCCTGGGCTTGGGCTGGCTCCAGAGAGGTGAAAGGGTCCTAAGAGCTCGGCCAGAGGTCTCATTCACAGGGTGGGCCTGTGCTTGGTCCAGGGAGGTCCAGCGGGTGCAACAAAATAGTTTCAAACAGGTTAATAAGAGAGTTACAATAATTAATGCATTGCATGCTGTTGTCTTCATAGTAGTTAGATTACAGATACAGGCATGATATCTTGTTCAAACAATATTAGCACAAGTCCTTCTTTTCAATGAACTAAGAAAAAGGAGCTGTGCAACTATCTTAACTATCTTGAATATATAAATAATA
>NW_004524719.1:4291197-4296614 GCF_000260255.1 Octodon degus | reverse complement strand
TATATATTATAGTTGTTGCTGTTGTTGGTTGTTGTTCCTTTTCTTTCTTCCCTCTTTCTCCATAACAGTCTGTCTTTTCTTCTTAAAAGTTTCTTCCAATTCACAATACCTATTATACATTTTGGATCTTACTTTCTCACTAAGTTTCTCTCACTAGTGAGATAGTACGATGTTTACACATACGGATCTGATTTATTTCACTTATCAGTATGGTCTTGAGTTGCATCCTATGAAAGTCTCTTCTTTATCCTTCTTTATGGAAGGCTAGTACTCTAGTATATTAAAAATACATCTTTTTGTCCACGGTTAATGCACATTTGGGTTGTTTCCAAGATTTATCTATTACAATTGTGCTGCTATAAACATGAGTGCACATATATCACTGTGATATAGGATGTTTTTAATTCTTCTGGGAAGGTACCTGGAAGGGAAACACCTGTGCTGAAGACCACCTCTAATTCCAGCTGTTGTGTAGTCTCCACACTGCTTTCCTCCAGTGACTATGGCAGTCTATACTCCCACCAACAGCCCAGCCAGCAAATGATGTTGGTTGACTCATTGATGACAGACACATTTTCTGGGGTCGGATAAAATCACAGTGCTTTGTTGTTGTTGTTGTTGTTTGCCTTTTAAGGACAGTACAAAATGGATTAGAACAGAAATATTATGTGATGCAGAATTCGACTTAACAAAATAATATAAATTTCACATTATTTGTTTTAATGAATATTGTTGTTTTCCAACTAGTTACTCATATTACAAGATATATACTTGAAAAATTGGAAGAAGAGAAAAATAGAAAAAAAAATTATATGAAATTAAGAAGAGAAAAAGTACAAACAATTGAAAAACGAAGATAAAATAATAAGCATTAATTGCTCCTTTTCATGGAACAGCAGAAATCCACAGATGGCTTGGACAGTGTTGTTTTAATCTGCATCTCTTAGATGGCCAGTAGTGTTGATAGCGTTTTTTCATATATATTTATTTGCCCTTGGAATTTCTTTATCTGAGAAATGTGTATTTATCTCAGATGTCCATTTTTGGATTGGGTCTTTGAATTTTGGGGCAAATTTTTAATTTTTAAAATATACTTTCTGGATATAATAAGTCCTTTGTCTGAAGGACAATGAGCTACTATTTTTTCCAAATTTGTGGGATTTTTTTTCACTCTAATGGTGATTGGTTTTGGCATGCAAAAGCTGTTTAATAACATGAGATCCCATTTGTTGGTTTTTTGTAGTATTTCTCATGCAGCCTGGTTTTGTTTGTGACGTCTGCACCTACACCTGTCTTCAAGATTTCTGCCTACTTCCGCTTCTAGTAGATTTAGTATATGTTTTTATTGGTTGATTTCTTGATGATAATCATTCTTTCTTGGGTGAGATCAATCTCAGTATTGTTTGAGATACATACTTCTCAGATGAAGAAATATAGATGCAAATAATTAGATGAAATGTGTTCAACATCATTGGTTATTGAGAGATGCAAATTTAAATATCATTCTTCATTCTTTTTCATTTTATTCTTGTGCTTAAATATCTCATGACGTAATTGTATATGGACAGGGCAGTTTGGTAGAAAGCTGTGAGGAGTTATAAATCATTGGAGACTGCATTGTTTAATAGCATTTCAATCCAGAAAATGAAATATTTCCATGGGGTATAGAAAATTTGGTAAGAGGACTGTCTTACATATGTGTGCCAACAACATTTTTCTAATTGGCTGTGTTAGACTCAGATGGATTTATATGTGGTGTCAGGACAAGCACTAAACATGTAGGAATTCCATTTACCAAACAAAGAAAACAGAGTTGTCAGAGACTGAGGATGCTGGTTGCAAGTATGAGCCAAAGCTGAGTGACTGGATAGTGAGTAGCTGTGGTAGAAAGGTTACGGGATAAGCAGACAATAACTGAACAGTGAGGAACTGCTGTGTCATTTATCCTGTCACCCCTTTGGCAGTAGCTGTTACCAGAATAAAAATGTCTGAGGATTTCCAGGGTTTTTGAGGAATGAGTGAAGTCGATGAGGTCCAATGTCCTGAGCTTAATCCATCCCAAACCAGACCTTCCTGTGCACACTGCCGGGTTTCACTGCATCAATCACAGATTAATTATCTGATGGTGTTTTGATTTTTATCCCTTCTGCTTGCATATATGAGTGGCTTACATTTCTAACATCCACTCCATTTTCTGATGATATAATATTTTTCTACTCTGACACAAGGATCAGAGTATTGCCTCAAATCATTCATATCCTACAATTTTGTATGTGCCAAATTAGAGATTGCTGACCCATTTGTTCAGTCACTTATTAAAATACAATTATATAATTCTCAGAATTATGTAGGTGTGAGATTATTTTGAAATGCTTGTTTAATTGTACAGTACTGTTAATTTTTAACCTGTTGATCAAGTTAAAACTTCTTTTTTCTTTAATCTTTTAAAAACAGAAGATATGTGCTATAAATTATCAAGTTGTTTTCAGCTAAATTTATAACAAAGTAATAATCTTTTAGAGTTAATTTTTTGCATTTTATACAATAATAATTTGAATTAGGTTTTCGTTAAAATAATTAACTTCTGAAACATTTAATTTATGTCTTACAACTTTAAGATAATGAGAAAAAGATCATACTTTATATTTGATTTAAATTGCTTTTAAGACAATTCTAAAAAGCTTTTGTTTCTATTTATAGTACGAAATCACATTTTATTGAAAAAAATTCAATTAAATCTGCATCTCAGAAAATGTTTTATGTCATAAAGTCATATTTAATAACAAAGACTCACAATATCTTTCTCTTTCTTCTATTCATTGTCTTTGGGGATAAAGCAGGAAAACATTCCTTGTATGTAAAGAAGTGAGTGCTGTTTTGTTCTGGGAAATTTGTGAATCTGAGGTGTTGTGCTTGTACCAAGCCTCCCCGTTGGGCTCATGTTTCTCCTTCTTACTATGTGCTGGTCACTGTCTCAGTCCTCAACCTGCATGAGATCATTTACCCCTGAGTGGCCAACTACACTACCCCTTCATACTCTGGGTGATGAAAACGAGTTTCCAGCAGATGTGTTTGAATGGCAGCCCCAGGACCTTCTCCTCTCACACTCCTACTCCTCTGGCAACTCTGTCCTGCTAAAGTTGAAATACTAATGAGGCTTTCCAATACAAGCAATTTTAGTGCATTTATTATTACAGTGATGTATTTATTCACACAAATTAAAGTGGAATATGTATTCTGTGCATACATTTTAAGAATGTATATATATAAAGTATATGAATATATATTATATAAAGTGTGTGTATATATATATGGAAAAGTCCTTTTCATCTCAAATTTTCAATATGCTAATATCTTTTTTTGCCTAACTTCACATTTCATTAGCTAAGATATCACCCCAAGACTAGGTGTGGTAATGGATGCCTCAACCACTTGGGAGACTGAGAAAAGCAATCACAAATTGTTGAGCACCATGGTGAAAACTTATTTCAAAGTATGTAAAATTAAAAAGACTAGAGATACAGTTCACTAGGAGAGAGATAAGGGTGTAATTCACAGTCCTTCCAGAAAAAAAAAAAAAAAGAAAATGACTTCTTTGCTTTGTATGAAGTAGAGCACACTGTTTAGACTATTAATTCAAGTCTATACAAATTTTCAGTGCATAACTTTGACAATATTTTAAAATATTGTATCATTTACTTGTTCATGTCAGCTTGTAACTTAGAAACAACTAGAAAAACTTACAAATTGGTTAAACAAATTTACTACCATATACATGTCTATTATTTGTAATAGAAAAAATAATAGGCACACCTACTGTAATGCCAGCACTTAGGAAGCTGAGACAGGAGGATCTCCATGAGTTTAAGGCCAGCTAGGGCTACATAATAATCTCAAAGACGGTATAAGCTATATTGTCTCAAAGAAAAATGTTTTAAAGATTGATGTAAATATTACAAAGTATATTAACTGCTAAATATTACAAAGTATATTAACTGTTAATATATTATTATTTTTATCAAAACTATTTACCACTCTGTACATAGTTAATATCTTCTGCAGCAAACTGTGTAACAATAACCCAAAAAAGGTCTTAATGAGCACACGGATAATTAAGTAAGTGGTATCTCTGCATGATATCTGGGGAATTTCAGTGATTGTTCACTCTTATTAAAACCTGTTTTGGACCAATGCAAATAAGTCAGGATCAAAAGGTGTATGACTTTGGGTTTGGTGTGAAATTAATATGAAAATTAGCCAGAGGAAGGAAAAGGTTCACATTCCCCGAGGAAGAGAAATAAGACCAATTTAATCAATAAGAATGAAAGAAAGCTCTGTCGTGTGGATACAGAGAATACTGTAGTTCCTGAGTTATCCCAGTGAAGCATGGTGTCGCTGTAATTAAGTTCCTTTCTTTCACTATCAGTAGTTATATATACTATCTTCTTATTTTTCTTGTTTTATTGCTGTTTTATTTATTGTTTTCTTGCTTTATTACTTAGGAGTTGCGAGACTGTTGCTTATTAAGTTAGCATTTTAAAATCTGGCTGTAAGCATTATCCTGATTTTTCGACTACATTGGATTGAGAAACGTCTCATACTTTAGTGAAGCTGGCTCCTTGTTTATCTGTGTGTGTGTGTGTGTGTGTGTGTGTGTGTGTGTGTGTGTGTGTGTGTGATGGATGGTTACACTTGGGTACTACAGGTGGCCCTTTCTCCCAGGCCACTGTCCTCTGCTCTGCTTCTCAACCTTTATGAACCAAGCACCTTGCGTTGCCCATGGAATTCTGCCATATGTCCCTGGCCTGGAGCTAGGTGACTGTAGACAGAATCTCAACAAACTATGAGAGAAAATAGGCCTCTCTTCCTTTAATTTGTTGATGTCAACTATTATGTCTCAGGATGAGAAAGCTAGAATACTGTGAAAACCAGAGAATTTTTACACTGTGTGCCTGTTTATAAGACCACATGTTATTATAGTTGAAATCTGAGGGAGATAGCTGGGATAGGCAGGATAATATCCAGGGAAAAAGCATTCTGGGAAAATTTGGTGGGAAGATACTGAGTGAAGTGAGGGTGGTAGAGAGTACAGACATAGAAGGATACAGGATGTGGAAGCCTTGTCGCTTCGGACATTCCCGCATTGCTGACAGCAAGGGAATAGTTTATTTTGATTGTTTCTATTTCCCTTTGGAGGAGATTTGACTTGAGAAGCAGAATAGCAGAAACTAGGGTGGGACCAGGCAGATAGTAATCTAACCTACAGAAAAAAATATTTTTAGTCCATAGATAGGATGTGGATGTTTTGAAGAGACATCTGAGACTAAACTAGCCAGAGGTGTTACTGGAATAGATAAGAAAGGAATAAACTGTGGTAACTCATCTTTTTTTTTTTTTACTAAAATACAATATTTATA
>NW_004524719.1:4274653-4288590 GCF_000260255.1 Octodon degus | reverse complement strand
TTATTTTATTTTATTTTATTATTTTATTTTACTTGGTACCAAAGATTGAACTCAGGACCTTATGCTTATGAGGCAGGCATTTATGCCATTGATCTATCTCCCAGGCCCTTTTTTTTTCTTTTAAATATCAATTTTATATGTTTACATAGCTTGTAAATTTTTGTACACTATGCAAAGTCAAGAATTTTTTCAGGACTTTTAACAAGACTCGTGGTTCATGTAATAGGGGTCATGAAGATCCATGCCAGTAGTTCTATGAAGTTTATACAGAAAAATGAGGGCTTAGGAGGAATGTATAAGCTGATGAATAGGCTGTCTGCAATAATCCCTGGATTCTTATAAATTCTCTGAGAAAAGCTAAGAATTGACATAATTTGATTGGACAGACTCCTCGCGGGAATGAGTCCGCTAAGAGACTCAGCCACATAAAGACTACAGATCTTAGGAAGATGGACAAACACATTAGGCACCTATGTGATAACTGAAGGGTTCTGTGGACATGACCATGTCAAAGCCAGAAAGTTCCATGTATCAGCTTGTTTGGAAAATATCCCTTTCAATTTATAAATCCTTCTTTGATGTTTTCTTTTAAAATAACAGGAGTCTTTCTAAATTTCCTTGTGTAAATGTACTTTTAATTCTTCTACTTGTTAACTCTTATGCTTCAGACAACAAATGAAATCTGCCCTTTCTTCCCCCCTCTTGGGCTTTCCAAATAATTTTAAATAAAACTTCCCTGTTAGTCTGTACTTCTGTGTGCTTCTAGCTTTTAACAAAATAAGGTAAGAGGAACAGAGCAAGTTTCTACATTTTGCTTCCATTATGTGAGTATGTATTTTCTATATCAGCCCGTGAATAGGTGATTCACTGCTTCTGAGTAGTAAGAGCTCAGCTTCACATTAAATTTTCAAATTAATGCTGCCACATGAAACAGTAGCAAATACTGGCAATCTAGCCAAGCAGTAATAAGCCGGCAGTCTGTTCCTCTAAAGGAAATATTTGAATTAATTTTCTAGATAATTCACAAAACCAAGGCATTTTTTCTTTTATCTAAAAATTCTAGCTGATGGGAAATAAGTGCTTTTGCGTGTGTGAAAACAATGGGCATTTAATATAAATTTAAATTGTTACTTAGATAAAATTTTCATTGGACCTACTAACATTAGTTGAGGGAAAGAGACTAAAAACAAATTCAGTAAATGCATTAAAACATTGAAAACTTCCTAGTGTCTCATACTGTCAAAACAGGAAATTTTGTTACTAAATTAGTATAATATAAATATATCATCCTAAAGCTAAGTTTTATAAATAAGAACGATACTAGGAATGATATGGTTATGTAAATATAAAGCTTTTTTTTAACTGTTACATTATTATTATGACCAGAGAGGTGGGGGGCTTTGGCTAATTACAAGCCTACATTAATAAAGCCTTTGTTACTGTACATTGGCTCAATCTTTACCTGTCCTCAAGACAAATGGTATTGACTAATTCCTGTGGTTCTCTTAATAGAGAAGGTAGAGCTCCATTTATATTCATTATGGTTTGGATTAATCATCCCATTATTTACCTACAGCTATGTCACAAAAGATTTTCCAATTCATGATTTATACCTGATTTCTCACTAAAATGTGGATTACAGCTTTGATACAACTAAGAAAGAATTAATTGAAAAATTGAGAAGTTTTTGGAAATATTTCTTAGATATGAACTAATTAAATAAGTATAATTTTTGCATATCAAAGTATATACAAAATTTTAAGTAAATAGTCATACCTTCTGATTACATGTTTTTTGCTTTAATAGCAATTCAATTCTAAATCCAATAAATTTGAAGGGAAAACATTTTAAGTGTATACAAGTGATAAAAAAAATTATCCCTTGTACTAATGGAAATACAAATAGATATATGTTAGAAACACTTTTTATATTTTTTTGGTGGTACACTTATTCTACTGAACTATCTTCCTGGCCCCAGAAAAACTTCTCAGAACAGTACAATGAACACAGAAAAATATTTAGCAAAAAATGGGATCTATTTAATTCTGTGTAGTGATAGTTGCATGTCTTGGGGTTTTTTTGTTTGTTTGTTTTTTGTTTTTTTTTTTTAAGATTGATTGATCTGTTATACGGTCTCACTACACAGCTTGGACTCATAGTGACCCACCTGTCTCCGCATCCCCAATGCTGGATTACAGGCATGTGTCACCATGCCCAGTTTCAGTGGCCAGCTCAACACAGGGTCAGCATGGCATGTGGTACCAGGGATTGAACCCACGTCTATGAACTTGCCAAGCAGGCACTTAGATCACTGAGCTATCTCCCCAGCCCCATCATGTTTTACTTTTAATGTGAACTCCTCATCTAAAAAATGGGAATATTATCAATTCTTGACGTGCCTAGCCATAATATTTTATGAAAACCAAAAGAAATATTTCTTCAAGAAAGTATCTTGAAGATATTTTGTAAATTACAAATCAAATCATTGTTGTGATTGTAATGTATTTCACCCAATGGTAATGCATGCAAAAAGATAGTTGTTCAGTGCTTTATGGGAAATCCAAAGTCCTCTACCCACTTCACTTGGACTGATAGGTCACTTACTGAGTTTCACAGCCTCGACAATTTTGTTCAAAGTAGCAGCCTCTGAAAATTTTAACTCACATCTTTAGTCTTATACTAACTTTTAGTACTACAAAAAATTACTGTTATGAAAACTTTGGAGGAAACTTTAGAATATGTAAATGTTAGTTGTATGTTTATTATTTTAACAGTGAGAGTAACAATAAAGTCATACAAATAGCTACAAGACTCAGGAGATTCACAGTATACTAAAAGTAAGGCAAACAGTATCTTACCATCATACAGAAGGGAAGTGTTAACCAGCATTTTGAAATCAACAGTGTTAAAAGTATTTGCTATTGCTCATATAAATAGTTAGACTTAGAGGTTTCTGTACTCCAGTCCAATGTCTGTATACAATTAAAACTGTACATGTAGGGCTGGCGAGATAGCTCAGCAAGCTAAGCACTTGCTTAGACAAGTCCTGGAACTACGGTTCGGTCCCCAGCACCACATGCAGCACCAGCCCTGCCCCCAGGGTGAGGTGAGCCAGCCAGAGGCCAGCTGTCATGGTATATGCCTGTAATCCCAGAGCTGGGGGCCTGAAAACAAGAGGATCACCGTCAGTCCAAGCTGCACAGTGAGACTCTGTAATAACCAAATACATTCTCAAATTGTCAAAAGATGGTGATTTGTTTTTTGGTTTTTGTGTTTGAGTCTAATGCACATTCTAACATGATAGAGGCAGGCACTGTTGTGCAGACCCAGTTTGCTGGCAAAGTTGATATTTTAGGAATTGTACTTCAGATCTTAAATAAAATTGCTTTCTAAATTTCAAAGCAGAAACGTGTACGTGTAATCTATTTATTTATGCACACACGTGTCACCTAAACGGCTGTGCTAGAAGCACAATAAATGACAGTGTGAGAAACCGATGAAAGAGAGCTAGAGACATGAGAGCCTGGCAGTGGAGGGACCAGGTAGCGAGAGCTCATCTTGCGGACACGTTTAGGTGTTCAGGAGTCACCGACATCTGGTGGTCACGTACTTCCGGCGTTAATGTCACAGCGTCTGCTAGACAAATATGGTGAGTCTCCATGTGTATTCAAAAATGGACTCTAGGTAATCCTCAGGGTTGGAGAATTAGGAAAAAATTCAGTTCAACAGTATCATAAAACTTAGTGGACTAAAGATTTCATTAATTTTACAGTACATACTTTGCATTAAAATGATAAAATTAAAATTATTTTTTTTCTGTATTTCAGGGAAGGGGCTACAAGATGTTCAAGGTCTCCCTACTAGATGGGAATCACAGTGATTCGCCTGTTTACAGCCTTCCAAGAGCTGGGATTTCAGGCGTGCGCCACCGCCCAGTCTCAATTGCTGTCTCAGGGCGCCTACCAGCAGGGCCTGGGGATCAAACTTCTGGCCCTTGTGCCTCATTGCTGGTGCTTTAATCCATTGAGCTATTTGGCCTGCCGAAAATTAAAATTATTGAATACGTAAATACTCATTTTAGGCATATAAAGGATAGATAAGAGAAAAGAAATTATACTCAACACTATGTAAGTATAATAGGAGATTTGCACACATGCCCACTCAAGAGATATTCTTGTTCTTTGCTGTGAGAAAGCTAATTACATCTAGGGAACCACATCTATTTATGAAGTGTGGGATTTAATGAAGGGGAGCTCTAGTCCCTGGCCATGGGAGTGAATTTTGATTAATTTAGCTAACAATGAAAGTTTTATTTCTCTTGCTACTCATTTTAGGGACAAGCATGCAATAAGCATTATGCAGTGAGATATTACAAGAATGATTCTGGCAAAGCTTTAGAAGAAAAGCAAAGATTGATCCCTTCTCTGTTTGCAGATATCTGTGCACAGAAATATGAATATGTAGCTGCTTCAAAGCATATACCTCTTTGTAGGCCAAAACAGTCAGGCAGCATAGCGGGGAGGATTGAGGAGACAGAGGAAAGGAGTCCTGGCCAGGGGATGTTGCTCAGGTGCGAATTAAAACTCGTACGATATGCCTTAGTACTGGGCTTCTTGCTTCAAGAGCTGGTAATTTGTTTTATGGCTAAAGCACATATTGAGGGCTTTTGCTCATAGACAAGAGTATGTCAGTGGTTAAAGGTTAGACAAGGACATACTTGTTGCTTTCTGTATTCTCTGATGGCATTGCTTTGTGAGTTATTTTCCTACATTTTCAAAAATTTGAGACACCCAAGTTCAGCATTCCAGTGAAAATACCCAAGGCAAATTCCACAGTGGTGACAGGCTGTATATTGAAAAGAAGGCTCGGCTTACAAGTCTCCTTCCTGCTCTTGTCCTCTTAATTCAACCCATCCTTATTTTTTTAAAAAAAAAACTAACCTTAAACTTTGCCCTCAAGGTGATGGATATGCATGTTTTGCATGAGCTACATAACTAAACACGGCCACTTTCTTTCTGAGCAGAGAGGTAAATATGATATAGGCGTGAGCTGAAGAGACCTGCACTATAATGGAGTGGTTAAGCTCAGGCAGTTTGAAATCAGGTTTTAAAGACTATAACTTTGCACTACAATTTATTAGCAGTAGAGTTTGGGGAAAGCAATTCAAGTTTTGGGGTCCTAGGCTCTTCTCATAAAACACGAGGAGATCGTATCTACATACAGGATCAATGTGAGAACAAAGTGCATGCAAATGTGTCTGGCAGATTCAGTGCATTATTAAATATGCAACTACAGAACTGTGTAGTGGTGCCCTTTTTTTCATTCATTTAAAAGCCCAAATGTATTCCAAACGATATATTTTTAAATCAATATGTATTGCTCTCATATTATCATGGGAAGTAATTTCCCTCATAAGCACGGAGCAGTCAGTCACTGATACTACATCGAAGCAACATCTTATAATAACAATGCTTAATAGCCACATAGTACATTTATTCTAAGCAGCTAGAAGCAGTTAATGGGCATTATCCAATTAATCATTATAGATCCCTGTGCTGGAGGTCAGAATTATTATCTCAGTGTTAGTGATAACAGAACTGATATACAAAATCCGTGAGCTGCTTGCTAAATCTGAATGATTTTTTTAGCCTGTAGCTGGGAATAAAAGCAAAGGTCTGATGTCCTGAGAAAGATTTGTTAAGGGCACTGTGCTAGTTTTTGAGCTAGGTATTCTTAAATCATTTCACTCCAAATAACAAGTAAATATGTCTAATCATAATTTAAAACAATCTAGAACAACTGTTAAAGGACTTAAGTTGGCACCTCTTTTTAAATGTGTTCCTACTCACCTTTTGGTTTTAGGTTATCATATTTTTTTTCATTTGTAGATTATCATGAATTCTAGCCACACAACTGATGGCTAGAAACTGCAGCTTAATTAAAATTTTAATTAATAGTTTTTGGGTAAAGAGGAATAAAACAAGATAAATTTCTGTTTTATAATTCAATGCAGTTAAAGATTAGAAAACAATTGTTGCAATTAAGAGCAACAATATCAAAAGGAGTTTATCATTTGTTCTCAGATTCAGTCAATTAGTGAGGAGTTTGGGTCATCAGTTGCTGGAGGTTGGTTTATAGAGTGTTAGCCTAATGATAGTCCTTTAGTATACTTCAACATAGGAAAGTCAGTTCAAAATTGGGTGGGGAGGGCTGACCAGATAGCTCAGCAGAATAAAGCACCTGCTTAGGCAAGTTTAGGCAAGCGCAGGCACCCGGGTTCAGTCCCTAGCACCACATGCCATGCCAGCCCCACCTCCAGGGTAGGCTGAGCCAGCCAGAGTCCAGGCGTGGTGGCCCACACCTGTAATCCCAGCGCTGGGGAGGCTGAAAGCAAAAGAATCACTGTGAGTCCAAGCTGCATAGTGAGACCCTGCAGCAACCAAATACATAAAAAATAAATAACCGAATAACTAAAAAAGAAAAAAAATATGGGTGGGGAAAATGACGACTGGTAAAATATACTGGAATATATATATTTAAAGTGTTTAAGATGGAAAAGTGTCAAAGAAGTAAAGTTTCATAACCAAATTCAGCTATTAGATATTGATAACATGTTAGTCAGTGGATTGTGCGCAATCAACTGAATTGTTCAATATATTCAATTACCCAAGACTGAAGTGCTCAGAAAATTAAAGTATCTTAAAGTTTTGGATCAGCCTAGTTGTACATTGGTTCAGACATACTCATGTTTGCAAACAGTTTGGCTTGCACGCCGGAGAATTTGGCAAAATTCTGTTTTATTTGCAAACTGTGCTCTGGGTGACAAACATGAAGGCGTCCAGCTTTCCAGCACAAACACAAGTCAGGCCGTCTTTTCCCAAGTTGTGGAACCCACTAAGTATCTGAAGTAAGGTACCACTGTATTTCCTTTTTTTTAAATATTAATGTTTTCCATGAAATATTTTTAAGCAAAGCAGTTTTGGCTTGTTTCCTTCCCTCACCACCCTGATGGGCTTGTACACGTTTGTAATAACACTGAGGACTTTGTCCACGTGCACGACTCTTTCATTCATGCATGTCTTTCACACTCACAGGATTTGCTAAGTGTTAACATTTGTGTGAGGTAATTCATAGATTGTAATGACAAGCACATTTAATAGCTTATTCCAAATATGTCTATTTTAATGAGCAGTAAATTAATCCAAAAAGAAATAGGACTATCCTAGGGATTTGGCAAAATTAAAATAGTCTGAGGGAAAGAGCTACAAGAAGAGGGGTCATGGCTCTGGGATTGAATTTCAAACATACAATATTCTAGATTATGACATAAAACAAGTATATCTATTTTCTCAGAATTCTAGTTTTCGAGTGCGTAGCACAATTACAATTCAGAAAGATGAACACGTGACAGAAAATATTAGGTCTTCTATGTAAGACAGTAAACAATGTACTTAGTCCGTGGTAAGCATCCAACAATTATTTTTCGTACCCTCTAAGGTAGCTATAGTGTCTTCACTAAAAAATAATGCCCATCATTGGCGCAATTGGACTTTATAATACTTACAGGCAATCGCTTTTCTTTCAATTGTGATTTTCTCAGAATAAGATTTGGCTGTGAAGCCTGTCAAGGTCACTGTGTTAAACAATTCTGCATTCCTTCTCGCAGTCAGAGTCCTAACTGGGCTGCACAGTGGTTGACTGAAGAGGCGCTATGCACACAAAGTGCATGCTGTCGCTGTTATGGGTGAGACTGCTGGGTTTAGACTCTTCGGAGGTTTCTCCACTGTAAGGAGGAGCTTTCATGCCTAAGCGGGCTGGTGCGATGGATAGTTGACTAGTCAAGAGGACACAACAGGAATGTGTTCAACCTACAGTGCAGTTCTCCCTCCCCTGTGTGTAGAAGAGGGTAAAATGACAGAGAAAATGTGATGTGCAAGGTGTGTGTGTTTGTATCTTGAAAGAGAAACACACACACACGCACATGCACACACACACACACACACACACACACGTGCGTGTGCAGCCAAACACAAGCACAGATATAGAGTAAGTTAGAAATGGACAGAGAAAGTGAAATGGCAAGTCAAAAGCAAATGACGGAAAGGCGGATAGGTGACAGATGACAGACATCCACAAGAGGAAAAGAAAGCAGACAGTGTCTGCAAAGCTGTGTTAGAGAGAAAGAGATTGGATGGACCAGGAAGCAGGACAGATGGAAAGAAACAAGAAAAATCCATCCAAAAAGTATAATAGTATTTTTCTTACATCTGACAGAGAGAGCATCCTTATTCTTTCTTAGTGAAGTGTCATTATTGTCAGTGACAAGGTCACCAGGGAAAATGTGTACCTCAAAGCAAGGACTGCTGTCTCCTCATGGAATTTATTAGCACAGTGTATGCCCAATGCACACATTATTTACCTCAATTATTCTATGAAGGAATGCATTAGACTGCTTATTTTTATATATGGTGTATTTCAGACATTGAACCACATAACTCAAATCAGTAACTTGGATCACGTTCAAGACAAATAATACAGCCCATGTTGAAAGCTGCAGGGAGAACTGGGTTGCAAAGAAGTTGGGAGGTAAAACCTGCATGAACAGAAGTCCTGTTTTGCATACGTGTTTTAACTTTAGTATAAACAATTGGAATCGGCAGGGAAATAAATATTAACTCTTCCATAAATATATATCTACCTGCCGTTTGGTAGACTATGATACAGTTATAAAAGTTATCTATTTATAAGTAAATGACTCCTTCCTTCATTTGGCTTAAGGCGGCAAGTTCATAAAATATTGAGAGTGCTCACAAATTGTATGAGACTTTACAGTAGAAATAGAAGATAAGAGGTTAAATGAAGAACTAAGTGCAGCTGGGTTATAGAGTTAAGAAAACATGATAGCTTAGGTTTAGACAAGAGCAGTAGGGTAAAAGTACAAGAGGGTTTATGAAGATGGGAAGCACGTGGCTTTTCTTTGTGATTCATTCAAAAGTAACGCATATCTACAAGTGTACACACATCGACATGCACAGCTCAGCATCACGTCAGCCGACAGAGAAGTCACACCAAGCCAACAAAGGTGACATTGCTCCAGAACCTACAGCCAATTGAAGAAGAGGAGAGGAGAGGAGGAGAAGGAGGGGACAGGAGCAGGGGGAGAGACAGACAGAGTAGAGTAAGAGAGACACACAGATGAGGGGGAAGATGAGACAGAGAGACAGAGACAGGGACAGAGACAGAGACAGACAGACAGACAGACAGAAACAGAGACAGACAGAGAGAAAGACAGAAATCTCTATCTCTCTGTGTCCTTACCTTCCTACCTTGAGTTCCCTGATGCATCTCTTTTCTTCCTTCAGGTGCCATTTGTGTCAGTTAAATAGCTAAATGTAGTGGGAGGAATATGTCTATTTGGTGAACGTGTGCCCAATCTCTTGCTGTTGTTGTGATGAGACGGTATAGAGAATCAAGGAAATCGTGGACGTCAAGTATAATATCATGCTGTATATCAGGCATATCTATATATAAGAGAAAAAATACTGTAAAAGAAATGTGCATTTGTGAGTGTGTGTGTGTGTGTGTGTGTGTGTGTGTGTGTCTTTTTGAGACAGTCTCTCTGTAAAGTTCAGGTTGACCTTGAGCTCACTTTGTAGTGCAGGCTAGTCTGGAACTCACAAAGATCCTCTTGGCTCAGCCTCCTAAATGCTGAGATCACAGGTGTGCACCACCACACCTGGCTGGGGTGTGGAATTTTAAGGCTTCATCTTCTTTCCATTAATGAATCCCTACCCAATGGAGTCATATATAGAATATTTCCTTTTTTTTTTTGGTGGAACTGGGGATTGAACTCAGACACTTCTGCTTGCCAGGCAAGCACTTATTCTATTGAGCCATTTCCCCAGCCCCAGAATATTTCCTAAAAGAAGACAGCCAATGCCTTTGATATAGTTGGAAATGTGACTGTCTTCCAAAGAGCCAGGTGTTTGAGGATTTCTCCCCAGGGTGGTAATTTTGGGATGTGATAAGGCCCTTGGAAGTGGGGTGTGGAAGGCATATCTTCGCTCACTAGGGGTTTGCACTTCAGGGCCATCTGGGGACTCTGGCTCCATCCTTGTCCTCATTTGCCTCCTGAATGATAAGGAGAGTGTGTCATCTATCAAAAAGTCCCCATAACTGGCTTCTGTCACCCACAGACATCACAAAGCTCTGTTGAATCTGCTAAGTCTTACATGGGAAGCTTGCAAACGGTGACCTAAATAAAGTCATTCTCTGTACACCAATTATATTAGTTATTTCTTTACAGTGAAGGAAAGCTGACTGACACACCAATTCAAAACTCAGCAAACCTAGTATTATATGATTACTGATTTATAGTACTATAATTTGATAGTATTTTTTGTGTCACAGTAGAATCAAAGTTTTAAATGATACTTCTTCTAAAAATGCAATGCCTTCCTTTCTTTTCTTGTGGTTGATTCCAAGCTTACAGCAGAGAAATGGGGCATGCCAGAGCTATTGAGTCCAAAGAGCTATATATTTGAAGAACTTGTCATGATAAACAAAAATCAAAGCTTTTAAGGTTATAACTCCCCAGAGTAGGAACAAACCAAGGACACCAATACCATTACCACTGTCAAAATCCATCCATGGCATTAAACTCTTCAATCCGCTTAGGTTTGGCAGTGTAAGGTCATTCCCATTCACTGGAGGACTGTTCTTTCAGCAAGTCACTGCTCTCTGTGAGTGATTTGCTTGATTGGCATTTATATATTCTTCGCTTAAAATCATTCACATGACTAGCAGCACTTAGAATGTAAAGAGAGAGAGTCTACCAAATTGTCTCACAAGCCACATCCATTCCTGTATGCACTCTCTCCTGCTGATTGAAACAGAGTTAATCTGAACAAATCAAGGTCTCTATTATCTCATCCATATTCATGTGTCTTGCATGGCCATGAAAGCATATAAGGGTGAACTGTGTGTTTTGGACTCATTTATTATGTTTAATTAGGGATGGATTATTTTCAAAAGATTTTCATATAATCATAAGCTTTTTTTTGCACAGCTCAAATAATAGGTAAATCCATGATATTTCCTAGATGAAAAGTTCCTTAGATTTGATTCAATATAACTTTTGGAGTTGTCGATTTCTTGTCAAAGATTGAAAATTTTAACTTTTCTATCTGTGGAACAATCATTTCTAAAAGTAAGAGATTTTGAAATATAAATCTTGCATTGAAAAATATATCTTGAATATAATGCTCACAGCAGCAGTGTTTCCACGAAATTAAACTCTTCTTCATGATTATTTTACAGTAATGTTTTATTCTGTGGATTTCTGTCAAAATATTTTAAAGGAATATGTGCATATGTTTCTCTAATTTAGCAAAATTGTGCCGTATAAGGACTTAGCAATGGGTGATTGCAAAATGGTTGTTTTTCTGGATTATTCTGATTGATGGAGTTTTAAAGTTCTTATAGAAAAGTAGGCGACCATCTTTTATGATTACCAGTAATTTAGAAGCAGAAAAAAATACTCTTTAGTAGAAAGGCACTGTAAGAATAGTTATTCTCATATTTGATTATCATGTTATGCAATGGATGTCACTAAAAAGATGAACCTTTATTCAAGGGATGAGCAGAAGCCCTGTGTTAATAAGCACCTGGAAATTGCCACTGTAGTGAATATTCATTCAAAAAAAACAGAGTCTACTATACATGTGATCCTCTTAGGTCCTTGGTGTATACCAGCTAATGATAACAAAAAAGATAAATGTACTTGCTTCTTTAAAACCTCTATTCTAACCGTGCCAAATAGGAACTAGCTATTAGGCATAAAAATAAAGTAATAACAGGAAAGAAAAGCGAGACATGGAAAGTCCGGTGAGTGTGCCAAACACAAACGGTTGGAATGTGTGCATGTGTGTGTGCTGGGGGACTGTGCGTGTAAGGGATAAGACTGTGGTTGCAATTTTAAATAGAGTTATCAAGGATCCATCCGTGGCCAAAATGAGCTTAAGGAAGACATGCAGAAACTATCCTGTGGGCATCAACAAAAAGAGCAGCATACAGCTCCCTAATAAACTGGAAATAAGGAAAGGACTAGCACTACAGGAATGCAGAAAGTGAAGGTAACATTAACATGGAAACATTAAAGGTGCCTCAGGAGCCAGCACCAGGATTTGTCACTTAGCCTGACTGCAGTGTGGAGTCCTCAATGAGACGGACAAAGGAATTACATGATTGGGCAAACAACTGGAGCAGCCCCTTTCTCTGCTGAGTTGGGAAAATGCTGGAGGGGGGCAGGGAGTGTGGAAGACATTGTTATGAGGTAAAATGCAAATATTTGCACAGCCTTCCTGTTATACATTAATGAATGGATTCTCTCTACCTAAGACAATGACACAAGACAATGACATGCACTGAGGCAAGGAAACTAGACAATTTGTGCTGCAAGGGAAGACTGTGCTATGGAAGGTTTGAGTGAGATGTCCTTATTTCTGTAATTGCTTAAGGAGGGAAACTGGAAAGCTATAGATCTGTGGAATAGAATTCCATGAATAATGTAATATGGATCATATAATCATATTAGTATAAAATAGAAATCCCCTACAGTCTAAATGTCTCTTTCGCTTTAATTGAGGTGATGGAATACTTCAGTAGATAGCTCATCTATTACTTGGATCAGATACAGTTTGATGAAATAAAAATAATGACAGAAGGAATCACACTAGATTTCATGCAGTTCTCCCTGCATCATTTATATTTCATGTTTAATTTTTATCTTTGGAATTATTAAAAAGCTCATTTGTGGGTCAAGTTTCTTACTGAGGAATCTCTTGATAATCCATTTCGAGGGGCTGTTGTAGGTGACAAGAATCCAGACACAAGATAATGTTTCCTACCAGAATAATAACAGTGATGATGATGTAAACTTTTAAGTTACATTATTTAGCACAGTATTCTTGGTTGCAAAAAATAAGAGAAGATTCAAGAAGGATTTCAAGTTGTTTGGCCTGAATGGTGTCTTATCACCTGACATAAGTAAGGCTGCAAATAGATGTGCGCACATACAAAGCAGGATTTTGCTGTGTGATTTCCTGGGCCATGTACATAAGATGCCCAAAGCAGCAGGAGTGTCTGGGATGAAGGTATATATTTGTCGTATGGCATAATATTGAGGATTGTCTTTACACTGGAAGAGCTATTTAACCAAATGTATTTACAGAATAAATGACAGGACTAAGGACTGAGTTTTGAAATATGACATTGAAAGCCCAAAGTGAAAAATGGAAAGAAGAGAGAGAGGGAAAGGGGATGAAAGAGGAGGAAAACGGAGACAGAGAAAGAGAGAGAGAAAGAGAGAGAGAAAGAGAGAGAGAGAGAGAGAGACAGAGAGACAGAGAGACAGAGAGACAGAGAGACAGAGAGACAGAGACAGAGACAGAGACAGAGAGACAGAGACAGAAACAGAAACAGACAGACAGAGAGACAAACACAAGAGAAAGAGACAGAGACAGAGAGATAGAGTGACAAAGAGCAACTCCATAGTAGGGTAGGAAGATTAAGATATATTGAAATCTATGGAGAAGAGAATATTAAATCAAGTGAGACATATTATGTGATGTGGTGATTTTGAGTTGAACTGATTTTGAGTAGCTTAGTGGAAGTTGAATTAATCTATGATAAATATATGCCCTCTTTAAAGGGCAGAATAATTCAGTCACTATAAAGGTGTACCTTTAAATATATATATTGAAGGGGGAGAGAGAGAAAGGAACAGAGAGAGACAGACAGTGAGACAGAGAAACATAGGAGACAGAGAGATGCACAACAGAGAAACAGAGACAGAGAGAAACAGAGAGAGATACAGAGAGATAGAGACAGAGAGATCAAGGAGAGAGAGAGAGAGAGAGAGAGAGAGAGAGAGAGAG
>NW_004524719.1:4273725-4274553 GCF_000260255.1 Octodon degus | reverse complement strand
TGAAAATAATTGAAATAGGCAAACTTGCTAGCTGCTGGATGACCATATTTTAGATATTAATGAAAATTACCAAATAATGTAAAACCAAACTTAAATATAGATTGAAAATACATATACAGCTAATGAAATAAGATCTATTTTAATTGAAAAAATCATCTCTATTTTTCAAAGGCTAGATTAACAGGAGCTGTTTCAACACTTTTTCATGTGTAATAAAATGTTTTGTCAAATATTTCACTAAGCACTATAATAACTACTACAGATTTTCTTGTGCTTATTATATTTTCAATAAAATTTTAATAAAAATGTTAGCTAGGTTACTTTTCAGAACAATTCATTTTAAAACATAGAAATGAGAAATTCAATGACTATTTTTTTCTTACTGATACATAAAATTTACTATTGATGTTTACAGTATTAAGTATTAGTATTAATTATTTAGTACTAAGATTGAAAGTAAGTATAATACTCAAATACAACAGGAAATGTTAGTTAATAAAAATGCTTTGCTGCACATTTAGACACTATTATCAGTATGTTTATTTTTATTTTTATTTTTGGGGTTTTTTTTCAAGCATTTGAGTTTTTTATTTTATTCTTTCCCCATATGTTTATTGAGAAACAAATAATGATGAGACAGTTTCAAACCAAATTGGTAGGACAGTTTCAATAATGAACACATTACATACATTCTTCCTAGTGGTTATTTGCTGTACAAGACACTGACATGATATCCTTTTTACAAACACTATTACAACAAATCCCTCTATTCATTAAGAGAATGTAACTATATATCTATTCTAAGCATTTTGAATACACAGATACAAA
>NW_004524719.1:4257061-4269887 GCF_000260255.1 Octodon degus | reverse complement strand
GAGAGAGAGAGAGAGAGAGAGAGAGAGAGAAAGAGAGAAAATAGCATCTTAGGTTTCAGGAAACCCAAATGTAAATGTAGTTTTCAACTGCTGATAACTAATACAACTGAAGTCTCAGAATTACTATTTTTAGTGTTCTAACAACCTGAATGTTTCCTTTTAAATAATTTGATGATTTAAAGTTTTTAAACTGACTCTTTGCTTTTCCATAAAGTTTCCAAACAATATCTAAAAGTTGTCTTCTAACTTTAAAAACAGAAAACAGAAGAGGTGACATAAAATATAAAGCGATATAAGGGAACTCTATAGCATACATGGTAGAGAAAAAGAAGAATGCGAACAGAGAGACAATGGGTGATGCTTCTCCAGTCGCCTACTCAGGCACCATCTGCAACTCCTCTCCGTCTGGTGGTACAGAAAGTTCGGGGCCTGGGCAAGGTCACAGAGCACATGCGTCCTGAGGGCTGTGCCAGGTAAACAAAATTAGGAAAGGGATTTGATGTAGAGTCTGGGACAATACTTTCCAAACACAGCTATAGAAGGCTTTGCAGCTTCCACCCTTTGCAGCTGCTGTAATTGAATATTTGTTTCTCTCCACGTTTCAAGTATTGCAACCTGCTTCCCAAGGTGCTTCTGTGACAGGGTGGTGGCCTCATGCATGGAACAAGTGCCCTTAGAAAACAGGCCCATGAGAACTCCCGGTTATTTGTCCCTAACTGTTGGGTGTTTAGTGGGGAGGAGCTCTAGACGTGCACAAAAGTGCAGGTGTGAATCAGGGATCTTGTTACAGGATCCTGGACTTAGCACAACAAACGCTTCCCTTCATTTGGGTTTGTTCGTGAAAGTGTTGCAGGCAACCGAGCTAGACAGAAATATTATAGGCAGTCAGACAGGGCCAGGCCCTTGAAGGAGACAGCGCAAAAGACAAGATGTGAAGGAGACAGCGCAAAAGAAAGGTGCCTTACAACTGTGGGAGGGATGGATGCTCCTGCTGTGAGCCAGAGACCAAACAAATGCTACCTCCCTAAAGATTAGCATCCCAGATTGATCATTGCCCTGTGAAAGCCAGAAAAAAATCCTTACCAGATGGCTACCAGATAAGGTCCTCTTTTACATTCATGCCCCCTTGCTACGTGACTCCCTTCCCCATTTGGTCCCTGACTTAATCAATTTTACCTGAACAATGGTGCTTGCAATCCCATTTGTTGACCATAGTTTTGTCCTACCCGACCTCCACCTAAGCGAGTTCCCATTCTCTCCACCTTAGCCCCACTTGGTTTTACACTATAAAAGTCCCTGGAAGAGACAGCTTCCCAAGGTAACAACCCGCTCTGGTCGCCTCCTGTCCTGGACAGGAGCTCTCTTTCCCTCAATAAATATACTCTGCTCATAACCTTTGTTTGTTCCCAAAATTCATTCTTCAGTTTTAGAGAACACAAACTCGTGCAGGTCAGATTGGGAGATCGTTTTTCCCCTGTGTCATTTGGAGGTTCCCTATATGGTTTGGAGGTCACCCACCTGAGATCAGTTTTTCTCCCTGTATCAAAAGGACATCCCAATTCCTGTGGGTACTCCTTTATCAGAAATTCATTTTTAGAAAGATCCATTTATATGGTTTAGATCACCAAAGTGTATCTACATATTAAAAAAAATGAGGAAAAAGATACGAACTGAGGCAGCTTGAAAATGTTCAACCAAACCCTTGACATGGTGTCACTTGGGAAAAACATGTACCATTTAAAATATGGAATGTCAACAATTTATTATATTGTTTTATCTTATTCTTCTCTTTTAGACAAGTCTTATGGAAAAGTTACTACCAGATTAAACTTACTTTTAGTCTCAATGTATGTGCAAAATGCTAGGTACTCTACTGAAGCAAAGAGGCGGTAGTTCGGAGCTCAATGAAACACAGGCTTGTTAAGCTACAAAAAAAGAACATGTAACAGATAGATGTTGAAATTCTACTTTTCATTGTCCTGACCCATTTTTTAATCATTATCTGTTACATATATTTTACTACTATATATGACTACGTGTACGCTCATTGGTCTAATGTTTGTAGAAACAAATGATAGTTTTTATTTGTATCAATAAACTATTAAACTATGTGAAGTGTTTGAATTCGCTATATTTACACCAATCCAGTAGGTTTGTTCTAGTGGAGTTTATGTGTTTTATTTATTTAGAAAAAAATCATTTGTTATTAACACTAACCTAGTTGAGCTTTTGCTATAATTTTTTTAGTATATAAAATGCAGCCAACATGTATTAGGTTAAAAATGTTTGCTGACTTGATGGGTGAAAATGACCAGTACTGAGAGAACTCCTAGACAGGAACTTCATTTTAGTTGTGTAAATTGTAAATAGAGATCAGAGAGAAAAATCATGTGATGTTGATTAATATATTTGATTAAATAGATTTTACAAATGATTTTTTTGGATTACATTATTCACCATTTTCTACAGGTTTTCTTAGCACAAATCCATGTACTCACAGGCATGATCTCACAATCTTAAGATGCTTCATTAGAGAAAACTAGTTATCCTTCACATGAAGACAGGTGGATAATGGCATCGTGGTAAATGAAGGTTGAGAAGCAGCAGTAGACTTTGAATCGCTGTTTGTGTGCTCCTGTCAATATAGCGTATCTTGTCGCCTGTCTCCTTTGTCTTTGCTAATGAAGAGGATGCACTGATAGTTTCTCCTTTAGCTCAAATGTCACCAGTACTATGTTTTACACATGACCTTCCTTCTTGTTATTTTCCACACATTCACCAGTGTTGCGTGGCCTATTTATGGAAAATTAAAGATATTTCAGGAAATCAGTATATTCAAATATGTAAGTGAACCAATTCCAACAATGAAACTACATAAAATTTTTAAATAATACAGTTCGCTTCTGCATGTAAACTTCAAACTAGTAATGCAAGTAAAGCTATTCTTCTTGTAAAGTTTCAAAACTAGAGGACCTTCTGTAAATCTTGCTCTTGTTAGTTTTTCTGTGGCAGCACGATATTGGATAATAAAAGCAATGACTAGCCCAAACAAAAACCTGCCTGGCAAGCACAAGGTCCTGAGTTCAATCCCTGGTACCACACACACACACACACACACACACACACACACACATACACCCCTCACATGCACAAAAAGTTATTTCAGGCTTGCCTTCTTAGTTTCTATTTATTTATAACTGTGCTTATTGTGTCATTTAGAAAATTTCTAAGAGTTATTAGTACAACCTAATATAAGTATTTATTTGATACACAGACCATATAAATTTCTAAAGGTATAACAAAGTGTAGAGTTCCTTTTTTTCTTTTTTCTTTTTTCCTCTTACAGCTCATAGGAAATAACCTAAATGCCTTACTTCGCTTTGCATTTGTTGGCAACTGACTCACATAGCCGTCTTCCAGTGCTGTGGGCCCACCCAATGCCCTTCATGGGACAGTTCAATTTCCTCTGGTGAGCGGCAGCTCACACGCTTCCTACGTGCCTCTATTCATGCTGCTTCCATTTCCTAGTGCACGCAGAGGTCTGAGGAGCTATGAAAAATATTATCATTATATGATACTCTTGCACTCCAGGAGCACCTACAAAATTACTCTTCTCAGCTCAGACATAATGAGCTCTTCTTTACGACCAGGTTCAATCTTCCTTCTTCATGGAACAGGTAAAGGGAAGAGAGAAATTGCCCGAGATGCAAATTATGTGGGCTCTCCTGACCCAGGTGAACCTGATCTTACAAAGTGCCTGTCAGGGGGATGTAAATGTCTCATGAGCAGCTCGGTCACTCGATTCAAAGGGAGGTATTGATTTTCTTACCGTGTCTTCAGCACGGAGTGAGAGTCTTAATAGCTTGTGTTGTAGCTGCTTTCCAGATTTTTTTGTTAAATCATGTCTTTTTCACTTATGAAGACTAGAGTATATGTAGCATAGGGCCTTATTAAAAGACACATGTTTTGTTCCTTTATTTTTTTTCAAAGTTTTACTGATAAACAGATAGCAATGAGACAGTTTCAAATCAAATCGGAAGTACAGCTTCAACAAATAACACACTGTATATATTCTTCTTAGTGGTTAATTGCTGTACAAGATGCGGACTTGAGATCCTATTTACAAACACCATTAGAACAAATCATTCTGTTCATTACGAGAATGCAACTATATATCTATCCTAACCACTTTGAATACACAGATACAAAATGGACATTCATCGGTATACCCCATTTTTTCTAAGTTCCGTTATTGAATATTATAGGTGTGTACACTCAGCAAAATATTCTAAAAGAGTCCAGTAGTCCATAATAGCATTGGGTCTTCTGTTTAACTAGCAATGTCAGAAATTATTGACCTGAGTCCCCCACAGCTCAACTTAACAGCGTGGCTTTATTTCCTATATTTCGTCTTCATACTTTTCTACTGGATGGTTAAGACCAAGGTAAAGCAGGACCTATGCAACAAGAGTTGTAGGCTTTTGGTCTGAGAAGGTCAGTGAAATGCCCTCAGGATTTATCCTGAGATCCTGTTCCTTTAAAAATAAAATGAAACAATGAGAAAATGCGAAGAAGTATTTCAGTAGGGTCACAGAGGAGCAAATTCGAACACTGTGACATCACTATCTATATTTTAATCAATACACATTAATACAGACTGCATTATGCATATGTAGAACCACGTTTGCCTTCTCAGTGAAAAATGGCACAGCAATTAAAGTGTCAAAAAAAGGCTAAGCAGACAATGTGAGATGAAGTGCAGTTATAATTTTATCTTAAAACTTCTCAATTCTCTAATGTTCATTGCCATGTTCTCTTTTTAATGATTTCAAATCTCAAAACATTAGCAAACCCAGCATGCTGTTTATTATCTTATATAAAAGTTGTGTGTTTTACAATTACCTTCTTTCTGTAGATAAAGGACGCATGTGGATTTTAAAATTGTTTTTCTTAATGCTGGAAAGACAATGAATACCCTCTTTATTTATTATGGCTTTTTTTCTAAAGGTTTCAAAAGCATGATTCCATAAAATGAAACACTAATATGAAGTCTTTCTAACATTCACCTTATCACATTGTTCCAAGCCCTTCAGTGAGGTCTCAGAGACAAATAGTGTTTGATTTTAAAAGTGACCACTAAGCTGTATTTAGAAGTTATGCTAATCATTGCCTGCAATTTGAAGTTTCCTTTTGGATCTTTTCGCCAGTTGCACCTTTTAAAAACATGCTTAAATGCCTACATTCCCTGAGGAAGCTTAGGTGACATAATGACAAAGAGGTGGCCTGTTCGCCTCCTGAATATGATTAGAAACTGACCTCTGATGAGACACGCAGGACAAAGAGCGCGCTCGTGAGCCAGTCGGAGGCCACACTGCAGAGGCTGCTTTCATCACTCTGAGTGAGCACATCACTGAAAACAGGAATAGAACATCCAGTGCTCTCACTTTTTTTTTTCATTTTCTCAGTAAGTAAAAATGCAGACCTGTCCGCTCCGCCTCCAGGCAGCCCCAGGGTCCGTGTGTGCAGGGGCTTAACCACCCACATCAAGCACTAAGGGAGCAGAGTACTGGGACCCTGACATGCCACTGGCTGATATATAGGTTTTATTAGATTGAAAGCTCTGAAATGCCTATAAGCAGAATGAGTCGGTGCATACTCTCTACTTCTAAATGGTAGAGAATTGTTCTAGTCCATAAAACAAGTGCATGCAGCTCATGTCTGTAAATCTTTGTAAAATCAGCGATGCCTTTGCGTCTTCTTGCTGTGCAAAGGGATAGTCCCTTAAAAGTAGAAATGGTGCTGATGGAAGATTGCTCGCTCAAGTTCACATCTGTACAAATATTAATTTTATTTTAAGGCGATTCAGTATACTAAAATGCTTATGTTTATGTATCTGTGATTGGATGATACCATGATTAAAAAATCCCTCAAACTCTTGAAAACACTGACTTCAAAACCATGTTTCCTAATGTTGTCAATCAAATAGTTTTTAAATATTTACTTGCTGTTGAAGCTTTCCGACCATACCCTAGACTTCCTCAGGAATGCAATAGGCAATAGTTGTTCTGGTCCTCAAGGGTGCCTTCTCGCTGTTGTCTTTGTACTGCATAGTGTTGGGGTTGATCTGCCACAATAGATTTTGCTCCATGATTTGATCATATTCCATGGCAGACTTGGCCTGAAACTACGTTGCAGTTTAATCACATTAAGCCTTTACAACAACGTATTTGTTTCCTTTTTCATGTATTTGGTACATTTTGTTTTATTTGGTGCAGCTCAGACTCATAGTGATCCTCCTGTCTTCAGCTTCCCCGGCTCTGAGATTACAAGCATGCACCACCACACCAGGACTCAGTGGCTTGCTCAGCATGCCCTGGGGGTGGGGCTGGCAGGGCATGTGATGCCAGGGATCAAACCCTGCTCCCTGAGCTTGCCTAAGCAGGCACTTAGTCTGTGGGGCTACCTCACTGGCCCATTTTTTTCTAGTAGGGAACAGCAGGGAAAGCAGCAAGGTTTGAGATGTGATAGAATTGTGCTGCTAGAGAGATTGCTCATGGCTGCCACAGAAGACCATGTGGCATTACCTGAGAGCCAGCACTCAGGCGAGAGAGAGCATTGAGAGCTCGTTGTTAGCTAGACAGGAGGAACCTCAGCCCAGCACCCACTAGGAAATGAGCTCTGGCAACTTTCCTAGAGTATTTGTAAGTAGATCTATCCATAGCCAGGTCTCCAAATGAAGAAGCCACGAGTAACTACTTTGAGATCAACAGTATGAGAGTTCTGTTAGAATATACCAGACTCCTTCCTGAACAATAGAAATGATGCAATCATAAATTTGCATTAAAGTGGTAAATTCATGGCAATCCTTTACCTAGAAGTAGACAAAAAATACAATGTTATATCTATTAAAGAAATTTAGTGGAAGCCCTGTTGCTTTTTCAAAATGGATTTATTTTTGTTTTATTACTATCTTTAAAAATGTAGATTCATAGTGCTTTCTTTATAAGCTTCAGTCAAGTGTAATTTATAAAAACATATACAAATGTGATGTAATGTTTATAAAATGTAATGCTTTGAAACATAAAAATGTGTAAAATAATTGACATAAACAAAGAAATTAACTGATCCAACACCTAATATCTTTTTTTTATAGTGAGAATGTTTGATAGTACTCTCCAAATAAATTTCAATGAAACAATGTAATGATGTGAACTATACCCAACACTCTCAATATTAGAGCTATAGAAATCTTTTCACCCCATGTAAGTGAAATTCTCTGATTTCACCAGCCTTTCCTCATTATTCCTATCTGCAGTCACTAGTCAGCTCTACCTCTACTCTCTGTTTCTGCGTCTGTATTTTTAAGACACGGCATAACAATAAGAACACATATTTATCTTTCTGTGCTTGTATTAATTCAGTCAGCATAATGTTCTCCAGATTGTAACAAATGAAGTAATTTGTTTTTAAGTTTAAATCATATTCTTTTGGCTAAATAACACATTTTTTGTCCATTTATCCATGCACTGATTAGGACTTAGGCTGATTTCATATATTTTCTATTGAGAATAATGTTTCAATGAACTTTGACTAAAAACGACCCTTCATTTTTTGAGTACTTACTCTATTAGGCCCTGAGTTCCTAGCTCTGTGAGTTTTCTCCTTTAATATTCACAAATATGCTATAAGATACTTTCCTGAAGATGAAAATGGAGACTAAATTTTAAATGGAAAACATAAAACCCATAACTGCTTGCATGCTTGCCTTGGCTTCCAGGGCTTCGAAGCACGGCACAGAAGCTGCCTAACCCTGTTGGATCATCTAGGGTAGAGCTAAGAATGTGTTAAATAAAAGCCCTTTCCTGGAGCACAGGAAACTTCTGAGTGGAATAAAAACATGAACTGAATGGTTTTCACATATTCCCAAAGCTACTTGTAGATCACCTTCTGCATTTCATAAAAAGAAAAAAAAAAAAAAAAAACTTTGGAGGGGCATGTTCATTGGGTCCTATAAATACATACTACTAAGAACAAAAAACCTTGTAAGTCATTCATATTACTAAAAAATTTACACTCTAGGAGTGTCAATTGATGTAGCTAGTGTATGGGCCAGTACAAGCCAGTGGTGTGAGCTTCCTCATACCACTAAAAATAGAAATAGTCCATGGTTTATTCATCCCCCTTCACGCTATATGTATCCAAAGGAAATTAAGTCACCATTTCACACACAAAACATCTATGTCTCATGTTGATAGAAATAGGATTCACAAGATAGGACCATTTGAAATATTTGCAAATGGGTGGATGAACAGACCAGAAATTGTAGGACAGATCCACAATGGAGCACTCTTCATTTTCCTTGCGTGACCAGGTGACGCCCAGAGCCTGGAGCATCCACCTCTGGTCCACAGTCCAGCCCTGCTGCTGCTGTGTGGGCTTAATGCAATATGTTCCCTGATAGTATTTCAACATGAAATCCTAGGGAAAAAAAATCCATAAAGTTTAATCATTGTGATAAGAATTCCAAACAGATGACTATAAATTTCTAATGTGAAATTAGGCAAATCATTTCACCCTGCCATTCTGATTTCATACTTTTACAAACATAGCCTCTCATGTTTTTAAAAAATTTATCATGCCACACTACCCACCACGTTGTCTGCCATGGAGTGAAACATAGTAATTGCTTTTATTTTTTAAGTAACAGAGGAAGCGAAAATTGAGCATTGGTTGAAAATCTTGAGTGCTCCCTTCTGCGGAGCATGTCCGGTTTATGGAAGCTAATTTCCTCCCTTTGTCAACCTAATAGCACGTGGAGGGACCTCCTGGTAGCCTTGGCCTGAAGCAGGAAAGGTGCCACAGTCCCGCAGCCTCGTGAGGTAGCCAGCATCGGGAACAAGAGTGCAGAGGTAGAGACAGGACCAGAATTCCATGCCATTCCCGCAGGCACACGCTGCTACTAGACCCACCAGTGTATTTGTCAAAGTTGAGACTATCAGCTCTGATAATACACAAACTGCAAAAAACGTTATTTTTTCAAATCTTTTTATGTGAGTAAAATATACAATAAAATCCCAGTTAATAAATATATTTTCACTAAAGTATTTTCAATTACAGTTTTTAAAAAACCTTTTTCCTTTTCCTTTGGGAAAAGCAACTGAACTGCAGTTTCCCTTCATATTTAATTTTCCTTCTTGGAATTGATTCTGAGGGGACAATTACTTTTAAAATAATTTTCTCTGCAATTAGGTAAATGAGGACATATAGGCTAACATGCTCTTAATTTGGGAATTACTTGTTTTACTTCATAGAGACCAAAACACTTGACAGTGAAAAAATTTCAGGCCAAACAAAGTGCTAACTGCTTTTCTGACTTAATCTGTAAAGAACGGATTTTTAGCCAGGTACAAAGACTGATAAGATCTTTATCTATAACACACACAGAATGATTTCTCAACTTTATGTAATCAGTTCTGTGATTCGCTAAGCTGGCATCTCATCATCCCACTACTTACAGCTTCGTAAACATTTCGGGGCTGCAGGATTTCATACTTATTCTAATATTTTCATCTGTTCAGAGGTGGTGACATGGAAATGTTTCTGAACGCAGCAAGCTAGCTTGGGCATATTTAAGTGCTGTCGTCCTCCACGTGAAGGTCTGTGTGACCTTGGAAGATTCATTTTTCCTCTCTGTACTTTGGTCTCCCTGTAAGTTGATAGGCATGTATGGATTCATTTCGCAGCTACACATATTAAATGGATTAATTCCTGTGCATAATAACAAGCAATAAATGCTTGCATAAAGTAAGATTTATATTTAAAAATCCCATTCCCTTCCTAGAAAAGTCTCTGCATTTTATGAAATAAATCCAGGCCACTTTGGATGACTCAGAAGAGTGTACCTTGCCCGAAACTGCACTGTGGCAGGAACCTGAGAGGTTAAAATAGTGCCTCTGCTGCTGGCATCCCTCCTGTGCCCTCCTGGCCTCTGATACTGAGAGCCCGTGTCTGATTTTTCCTGATTTGTTCTCCTAGGAGGGACTGTTTTGTTTAGGAAAGGCACTAGTTAAAGTACGCTAATAGGACAGCAGACAAAGTGAAGTTCTGCTTGCCCAGTGCTTATTCCTGAATTTATTCTATCACTTATTAACAACAAAATAAGACAGATACAATTTTTCTTGGTCACTCCGGATAGGAGTGTGTGTGTGTGTGTGTGTGTGTGTGTGTGTGTGTGTGTGTATTACAAAAATATGGCCTGAGTAAAATACACATTCCCATTGATGTCCATTGAAATACTCCCCTTACCTTCAAATACAATTACTCATTTTTGCCAATTTTGGAAGCAGTATTAGAAGTGTGCTTCTACCCCACGCCATGTCCTGGTAAGGCAGTCTTGTAAGGACATTACATTGTGTTCTGATCACCTTATTTCCTGGATCTGGCACACTGGGACATCTGGCTCTTCTCTAAAGACAAAATGACCATGAAATTAAAGATTTTCATTCAATTCAGGACAGGCAGCCACAACAGCATAACTAGAGAAACATGAATTGTACTTGAGTTTAGAAAGCATGCATTATTTTTAGAAAGTAGGACTATTAATTATAAAATAGTTAATCAAGTGAGAAAATGAATATGTAATGCATATTAACTAGTTTGTGGATAAATATTGATAATTATCACATTTAAATGCCTTACGTTTTATACTTCATTTTCATACTTTTCTGCTGGATGGATAAGACCAAGAAAGAGCAAGACCTATATGACAAGAAATGTAACTTTTTTATCTGACAAGTTCAGTCAAATCCCCTCAGAATTTAATATGAAACCCTGTACTGCACTTTGTAGATCCTTTGTCAAATGTCAGTCATGTGGATGAGTCACGGCCACTGCTTGACCAGTTTGCTCTCTGTGAAAGCTTGAGGGAATGCTTTCTCTCCAGGTGACTCTTCTTAGGCACACTCTACATCACTGATCACTTTCCTCTGTGGCTCCAAAATCTCCTTGATCAGAAAATTTGGGACACAATTGAGTTACAGGATGTTACAGTACAGGTTCTCCTATTTCCTGAATCCTTACTCATCTTGAAAGGCTAGGGCCAAAATGTTGGCTGTCTGTGTAGCCCTTCTTTTTCTTTAATTTTTGGTCTGCAAATTTAAGTTGTTAACCTTCCAGAGGAGAAGCTTAATGATATTATTACCCTATAACCTAGGCAGTTGAGCTTAACCTCACTATCTGTCTGAATATCAAACATCTTAGACATAACATGGAACAAGTATTTTCCATCAAGTATTGATATGTTAAATTTTAAGTCCCTCCAAAATATGAAGAAAAAAGATTAAAAAGATAAAAGTATATTTAAAAGAAATAAGAATTAGCATTTACATATTTTTACACAGAAAAATAGAAATCTAACAATATATAGCCTTGTAGCACGACAGTCCTGTGACTTTTTTTTTGTCTCATGTTTTCATTTATTGCCCCCCCACTTTTTTAAACAAACCTTTACTTGAGAGACAGTATGCCTGTAATTGGTATATCATGATAAGCAATATGTAAACCATTACACATTGCTTTCTTCAGTGCAGTTGCTTCATTCACAGTTATCAGCATAGATAGTCAGGGTGAGAAACCTACCCATTAACTGCTATTTTCAAAAACATGCTGAAGGTTCTCAGGACCATTGCCTTTCCCATCTTGTGCATATAAATGTATGACTTTGCCCCTATCCAGTAGAGAAGTATAAAAATAAAGTCATATTAATATGATGACTGTAAAATTCTCAAGTCAACAACTTTGGACATTGATAGTCCTATAGAAAACACACTATTATTATGGACTCTATTGGGACATTTTGTTGAATTCATGCACCTACAGTATTTAAATGACAACGGAATGCCCATCTCTGACAAAACTAATCAAAAAAGGGGGATACAAATGAATGACCATTTTGTGTCTGTATACTCAAAACAGGAGAGATATACAGCTCCACTCTCTTAATTCAATGAATAGAGAGGTTTATTCTAATAGTGTTTGAGACAGGATATCAGGTCTGCATCTTGTACAATGAATAACCACTAAGACAACAATATGCAATGTGTTAATTATTGAAAATGTGCTAGTAATCAGTTGTGAAACTGTCTCATTGCTATTTATTTCTCAATAAAAATATTAAAAAATACAAAACTAGAGAAGAATGAGATGTATATTACAAAAAATAGAAATAAGAAACAAAACATGCTAACAGAGAATATCCATACCTAAGAGGATTTATATGAAAATATGAAGGATGTCCAGCACTTAAGGTTGAAGATTATTTGAACTATATGCCAATGTGTATTTGTAGCAATTTAAATGAAATATATTTATTTTTTAATTTTTTAGAGAGTAAAAACAAAAATAAAAGCAAATACAAATAATGAGAACAAAGGGAAAATCAAAGCAACATATAATAATACAAATCGTATAGAATTTCAAAACAAGAATAGAAAATTATCAGTGATAGTTATGTACTGTTATCAAATTACTTAACAAATTAAGTATTCTGAATACGAATTCAAGATATTTTATTAGGAATTTGAGGGTGCTAAATTAGATCACCAAGTCATTTGTGAACAAATTACAAAGACTCTATTGAATCATAGAAAATAGAACTTTCTGGAAATCACTACACAAAAGAAACAGACAGAAATTATGAGAGAAAATCTTACTTACTTGGACTTGATGGTGTAATTCTACAAAATTATAGGTTTTTTTTTTTTCTCCACATTAGCAGTAAAGATGAATTGAAATTAGGTGGAGATGCAAGGGCCTGAATTCAATTCCC
>NW_004524719.1:4252249-4256961 GCF_000260255.1 Octodon degus | reverse complement strand
AAAGAAAGAAAGAAAGAAAGAAAGAAAGAAAGAAAAGAAAAGAACGAAAGAAAAGAAAAAGAAATTAGGTGGAGAAAACAGAGAACACACAATATAGATCTAATTGGCAATGTGAGGCAATGTGGCAGAACATATGGCCAGTCCTAAAAGGGAGGAAGGCAAGAAAAGTACCACCATATGCTTTCAACTCTGCACAACTGAGCAGAACTTCAGGAATTAGACACTGTAGTGGATTTGACCATGTTCCCCCCAAAGGTACCTTCCCTTCATTATTCCTAAAATCTCTGAATGTGACTTTATTTAAAAATAGGGTACTCCCCAGGGGGGCACTCAAGGAATATTAGAGTCTTTAAGAGGACAGGAAAGGAAGATGTGGATGCAGAAACACACAGGGAGGCTACCTGGCGAGGGAGGCTGGAGTGGTGTGGGTGCTGAGGCCGTCGGTGTCCACGAAGAATCACCAGTAGCCACCCACAGGTGGAGGAGCCATGGTACATCTTTGCCTTAAAACTTGAGGAAGTAAACTGTGATGACGACCTCACTGCAAGCTTCTTATACTCATAACAGTGAGAAAATACATTTCTGTTATATTAACATGCTGAATTGTAGCATTCTGCTGTAGTAGTTCTAATAGATTAACACATACAAGTTTATTTATTTGTTTATGTATTTATTTTGGTGGAACTCAGGGTTGAACTCAAGCCCTTGTGCTTGCCTGGAAAGTGCTTATTCTACTGAGCCGTCTCCCTAGCCCCAATAACTTTAAAAATGCTCTCTGCTGTGTGATGTTGAACAATTCGCTTCAAAGACATCATTAATTATTTCATAAAATGAAAATGAACTAAAAGTCACGATAATTTGGGTGAAATAATTTGGATAGTGGCCATGTGTAAGGTATGCTTCAGAGGACTGAGACAACAGAAGCACTTAGCATGATTTGCAAACCACAGAAAACGCTTAATAAGCGATACCAGGGCTGGGGATATAGCTCAGAAGCACCATGCCTGCCTGGAAAGCACAAGGTCCTGAGTTCAATTCTGGGAATTAAACTAAAAGATACCTGTCAATTGTAGGGGTAATACAATAACAGGTGGATGTGGTTGGCAAGTCTACGGAGCTCGCATGAAGACCACGTAAGCACACAGAGTTGAGTCACAGGAACAAGGCTTTACTCAATGAATCCATTCTAGAAGGAGGTGAAGAGAAGAGGAATGCAAAGGAACACAGAGCCAGAGCACCTGGGACATCCCTTAGGAAAGGAGCACAGATAGATAGCCTGACCTGTGCCCTAGAGCGAGATCTATGGCGCGGGAGGGCGGTCGGCAGTCATCGGTCTCGGAGACGACCCCGTGGGCATCGTGAAGGCTGCCGCATGGGTGTCACGAATCACACAATCCCATCAGTTCTTATTAACAGGCAAAGCCAATTCTTCATACTTATAATTTCAACTCTTCTTCTCAGGGTAAATTTGGATGATTACAATGTGCTTGCGTTTCTGAGAGAGAAAAAAGTGTAACTTCTGCCAAGTCCATTTAATTAATACTTTAAGTTGGATTTTAATGTTAGAAGGCAGGTCAGGGATATAAAGAATAAGTGCAGTTGAAAGGGAACCATACTGTTTTATAAATTGAATGAAAAGTCAGATAAATGCTTAATCTGCTCCTTGAGATAAAAAACCAAGTGACAATTTTTCAACACATGGCATTAGCTTGCTAACAAAATGGTCCTGGAAATTAAACAGGCGGAGATGTCCTGCATAGAAACAAAATAAAGAAAAAATGGGAAAATAAGCAATAAAGATTAAAAGAAATACAAACTTAATTATGGCAATGCATATATTTTAGAAGAGCTGAGACTCCATACAAAATGCTGTTTCCATAAGTGCATTTAATTAAGACCACAAAGTTTGCTTGCACATAAATCTATTTGAAAAAAAAATCATTTAAGGAACTTTCTGAAGGTTATACATAAACTGTCCTATTTCTTAAAGTCTTGACTTTTTCTGCGGGTGAAGAAATAAACAATTCACAGCTTTGCAGGGGAGTCATTTTATGCGCTACAAAGTAAAGTTGATATAAAGGCTAAGGAAAGAAACAATACTTTGCTTTAACAAAAAAATGTGTGTCCTCTATGGGTATAGATGTGATTATTTTTCTTTATCTATATTAAACATATTAAATTGTGCATTTATCAAGGGGCATTCTTACATTAAGCTTTATTTGAATAAAAACATTATTTTCCTGTCAAAAATACTGCAGATCATTTAATTCCTACTTACCAGTATAAAATACACCTTTCCTCCAGTTGATAATAAAATGTTTCTAATTATGTAAAAAATTGCACAACATAGTAAAATGGGCACCATTATATCTATATCTATATCTATATCTATATCTATATCTATATCTATATCTATATCTATATCTATATCTATATCTATATCTCCAAAGTACTGTTCTACTGTACTGTATTTTTCAGTTGTATATAAACAAAACATCAATTCTGTTTGTGCTAAAGTAATTTATCTTTTAAGGGCCAGCCAAAGAGCTCAGTGGATTAAAGCACCTACAAGCAGGCTCAGGGGCCAGGGGTCAACTTCCCGGGCCTGCCGAGCCGGCCCCACCCCAGGGTGTGCTGAGACAGCAATTACGACCGGGTATGGTGGCACGTGCCTGTAATCCCAGCTCTTGGCAGGCTGTAAGCAGGGGGATCACTATGAGTCCAATCAAGTAGTGAGACTCTGAACACCTTGTAGACCCTTCCCAAAAATATACTTAAAAAAGCAATTTATCTTTTAATTAATTTGCTGTTAAAATCAATGAAAAGTTGAAAATGTACACTAATCAATACAAAAGTGTAACTGCAATAAAAATATTTCTATTGACCAAAAAATCCACATTTTAAAATCCAGGCTGTGCATGCTTTTACTTCAGTGCTTAACATCAAATATTTCAGGTAAATTTCATGTATGCTATTACAATGTTCAAAACAAATGTAGCAAAAGTAGGAGACTTTATATCATAATGATCACTAAAATTATCAAAAGGAACAATGATTGACACATACATCATTAATCAACATATTTTAGAGCTCTATCATTAATATACTACTTTTCTAGATTATTAAATTTAAGTGCAATTAACTTTTATTTGGGTAATGTATATGCTACATAAGCCAGATATAAAAGCATGCTAGAAAAATGTTCAAATAGTATGAGATGTCTTCTATAAGGAAAGTGTCAGACATTCTAAGTCTTTTGCAAACAGTGAGCTGGAATATATTCCAATTGAATCCATACGCAGTGCTGTTCAGAAATCTTTAGATTCTTGGGCCAGACATGTAGCTCAGTGGCGTAAGTGCCTGCCTGGCAAACACGAAGTCCTGAGTTCGATCCCTATTACTGAAAAAAAAAATTTCCATATTCTCATCTCAAATTTTAAAGGCTTAGATATTTTGTTTCTCTTCTCATTCTTTAGTATAATAGTTCATTGCTTCATAAATGCAGCCATCATCACAGTAACAAGCATGTGTCGTGAGCCTTTTCTGCTCCATGGTGTGACTCCTTCACATTATATTTATTCAGAGATATTCTGAGACCTTCTCTACAACAATAAATGCAATGTGTTTCTGGTACAGTCTTAGGTTTTACTCCTGCCTAATGTTAAGATGCCCTTTTTTCTTTCTGTGCTCTGTATTCCTACACAAGTGGATAAAGAATGAGATATATAATATGTTTATCCTTTGGAAATGATGACTAGAGATCAACAGTACACGCCATGGGGTACAGCTTTACACTGAGAAGCCAAGATAGAATTTAATTTGCCTGGAGTCAGCATGAGTTTGTCACATACTCATCAAGATCATATTGGCATCTGGGTCACCATTAGTTTTACAGTAATTCAGGAAATGCTTAAGAGACTCCACGAATAAAGTGACAAAAGAAACGGAAAAAATCAAAACAGAAATCTCAGAAAAGGTGCGGGCAATAGAACTGTCTATCCCTTTGTAACTAATTGAATGATTGTGGGAAAAACCTTAATAATTTAAGTATGCATGATGTAGGAATGCACGCATGTGTGTGTAATTGAGCTCATATAATTGTGTATGTATTATTTTATAAAAAATGACACAAGAATTTTCCCCCAAAACACAATTATTGTGACGTGGGATTAAAGAAAACAAGGTGGAAATCATTATGTTCCCACAATCATCCAACTCTTTGGACAGATAAATCAACTACTGGTAATTTTGGTCTCTTCCTCTATAAAGCAAAAAAGATTCATCTGCTTTAGTAAATTTCTAGGATTTCAGTCTTCCTTTTATAATATAAATGAATCTCTCCACCTAAACATGTAAATTCTCCATGATTAACATAATATGATTTGGTTCTAAAAATATGTATTCTATTCAATGAGACAGTATTGAACAATACATAAAATTTATTTTTCATGAAACATGAATAAGTATATTTTCAATTGATGTTAATTGTGCATACAACAAGAAAATATTTCCATTTGAGTTACCGTAAGGTAGTATCTTTAAAGATTTTTTATTGTATATTTCACATCAAGAAAATATCCAAATTTTGTTTCTTTTTTTTTGTACTATCACATACATATGTTACATTTATGTAGTATTTCAAAGCTTGTAAACCAAAAATGATTTTTTTTCAATAATACACTGCATACATTCTTCCCAGTGGTTAATTGCTG
>NW_004524719.1:4239857-4245759 GCF_000260255.1 Octodon degus | reverse complement strand
CACGTACTGAAGTTCAGGTGGAGCTCTACAGAGTTTGGACTTATCCAGCTGCGTCTGGCTTAGGTCTGGCTGCTGTGCTGAGCTCCTTCCCGCTGCAGACCAGGGCTAGGACTGGGTCTGGGCGTTCCCGGAACTCAGCAGAAATTCCGGACCTGGGCTAGGACTGGGTCTGGACGTCAGCAGAAAATCCAAATTTTGTTTCTTAAAATGCAAATATTTTGACAGTTTTAAACTGGAAATAGAGGTATAAACAACCATATCGGGCTGGCCAGATAGCTCAGTGAACTAAAGAGCCTCCTTACACAGGCGCAGGAACTGAGGTTCAATCCCAGGTGTGCCATGCCAGCCTCACCCCCAGTGTGTGATGAGATGGTGATTGAGACTGCGGGTGGTGGTGCATGTCATAATCCCAGCACTTGGGCTGAAAACAGCAGAATCATGAGTCTGATCTATGTAGTGAGACCCTGTAGACCCTGTACTAAATACAGAAAAGAAAATCATATCAGACAGAAATCAGAAAGGAATAGGTGATGGGAGGAGTGGAGAGATGAAAAGAAGGAATTAAAGAAGGAAGACACATGGGATGCCAAGTATTGATCAAAGCGGGAGATTGGTACAAGCTAGATAAGCATGTGATGGGTTTCACTGAAGACAGTATTTGAGCATCAGACTGAATAAAATGATTTAAGAAAATGTGTTCTTGGCAGAGTTGTTTTTCTTCAAACAGGGATGAGCTTGACCTGTGAAAGCTCAAGGGAAAAGGTCAACAAACATGAGTGCAGGAGGCGGTGGAGACAGAGTACAGTTAAGCTCAGACGCAGGCGCATCTTGGATTATGGGTCCCCTCCAGTCATGATGTAGTGCTGAGTGTTGTTGGAAATGTGGTGGTGCCCTTAGGGGTACAGCAAGAAAGAGGGGATAAACCCGATGTTCCTTTAAAGTGACCCTTGTTGGAAATGGAAAGGAATCATTATAGGGAGCTGGACCAGGAGGTGTTATCTAAGGCTCTATGGCTTGACCCATATGTGCATGGTAGGATATGGCAAATGGTCTTCTGGTGCATTCCCCAAAAAGCCCACATAATTTTCTAATGGATTCACTATTAGATTAGAAGTAGTAAATATTCAACACATTTAAAAATGATACTAGAAGTCTTACAATTATTCAAAAGCTGAGAATGACTAAATAGATAAGACAAAAGAATAATGTAGGACAATGGATAATTGACAGAAACATTTTATATTCCTCTATCAGTCATAAAATAATTGATATTATATGAGAAAATAGATGATACAAATTACCAAGGTATTTCTTCATTTTACCAGGATTTGTAACATTCTTCCAAAATTCTAAACAAATCTTGAAACTGCACCTGTAAATTTTTACTTAAATTAATTTTTAAAAACTTTCAAAAATCTAATTGTCAAAATAATTCCTTAAACTATTTCCGTTTCAGCCACAAGTTAGGTTCATTGACTTATAAATGCATTCGCGTATTCAAATTAAGTGCACCCCAGCCAGGAACAAATGCGGCCAATTCCATGTAAGTTCTGTGTCAGATGTCATGACCTCTGTCAAGATAATAAAAAGGAATATACGTGTAGAAGAGCACATACCGTGTCATATGTTGGCCACATCAGTTTAATTGTGTATTCTTCATTGAAGCAAAGTAAATTTAATTTATATATGGTCATAAGCATTTAGCTACATTCGCAGTAAAATTTACCTGACCCTTATTTACGAATCTGTATAACTATAAATGTTCATTTTGTTGTGCTGTGCTTGCATCAATAGGCATAAGAGACATCGAACTACGGGGCGACACAATTGACCATTTGCCAATGTACATGGTAACGAAAGTGTTAAATTAGAAAAAGTTATAATTATAATTAGTACTTTAGTGCAGACTCTTCAAATTAGTTAAAAGAAATCACACCTATATGTCTGCATTGCATTTGTGTATAAAGTTCTAACTGATGCTGTCAAAATTAGTAGTATATTAATTAAATTGTAAAAAGCTATAAGCATTATAAATCCATGATACTATTTCAGTATTGCTTGGCTTAAATAAATATTAACTCAAATCTCTTATTTCCTGGACATATATTGGATGCTATTTAATGTTATCCAATATGATTTTAAATATTTATTATTTTCCTTTTATTTTCTTATTTATTTATTTATTTATTATATTTAGGGCAGGGTGTACAGGGTGTACAGGGTTTCACTGCATAGACTGGACTCGTAGTGATCCTCCTGTTCACAGCCTCCCAAGTGCTGGGATTACAGGCGTGCACCACCACGGCCAGTCTCAATCGCTGTCTCAGCGTGCCCCCGGGAAAGTGGAAGGCACGGCAGGCCTGGGGATCCCACGCCCGGCCCCTGCATCTGCCCAAGGTGCTTTAATCCACTGAACTATTTGGCCAGCCCTACTATTTACTATTTTTAGAACTTGGAAATTAATTATATTTCTCCACCTGTTAATAGGAAAGGAAATGAACATTTTATGTTTCCATGAGAAATAATTTCTTACTTTTCTACAATGTGGATGTACCAGACTAGTAAGAGAACTGAATCTCATAGATCAAAACCGCAGATTTATGCTTGAGTAGAAGTAGTCTGAAACACTGATAAAAATACGGAAATGCTACAGTACAGTCTAATGAATAATCAGTAAGCCAACAGCCAGGCGGAAATCCTGGCACGTGCTGGCTGACTGCCTTCATTTTGACAGAGATCTTACTTTGGTTCTTGTGACTGCAAAATTCCATTTCCACTTATTCGTCTGAAAAGTCTTTCTTAGAGCCCCACGCCGGTACTTTCTATTCAACATGGTTTTTCTTGACTGCGACTGTAAGCTGTGAATCAGTAACCTCATTTATTCTCCAGTTTGAGTTATTATCTGTACTTTAAGTCTCAAAATAGGTTTTTCTGCTCTGCTTCTGCTTAGAATGTCAGACCTATCATTTCTGTGACATACTGCTGCAGCCCTTCAAGAGTTCCAAACTCAAGTCTTATTTTATCGCAGACTCACTCCTCTAACAGTTTCAGTTACCACACTCTTGTCCACTTGGTTCCTCACAGCAAATGCATAAGTGTGATGGTAAAGTGGTGAGGTTGAGGATCTCAAGCACCAGCAATTGAAAGAGAGCCCTCTTGTGCAACTGCTATTAAGTAGCTCCATGTTCTCTTTCCTTAGCTATTGTGTTGTAGTAATAATTTGACTTTACATGCCTATTTTAAAGATAAACTATGAACAATTTAAATAAAGATTGGTATCTAGCAGGTGCAACATGAGTGTTAATGCTGGGTTTTATTATTTACTAGTTTGTGCTTCTTTCACTCAGAACCTCCAAAGAAGGGAAAACAAACAAATGAATATGCATATTAATGATAATATACATAATAAATATATATTAGTTAAAATGGTTATACAGCTAGTTCCTCTTAGGTCATTGAAAAGAAAGGATTGAGTTAATATTGTTTGGACAGTATTTTATGCCTGTATCTTACACTCTGAATACCAACTATGAAGATAATACATAATATATTAATTATTATTACTATTCAACTAGCCTGTTTTGAATTGGTTTAGGTTTTTTTTTTCTTCCCCTCTCTAAAATAAATTAAGTGGGCTGGCCAAATAGCCCAGTGGATTCAAGCCCCTGCAAGCAGGTGCAGGGCCAGGGCTTCGATCCCCTGGCCTGTCGTGCCAGCCCCGGCCCCAGGGTGTGCTGAGAAGGCAATTGAGACTGGGCGTGATGACACGTGCCTGTAATCCCAGTTGCTGGGAGGCTTTAAACAGGTGGATTTCTAAGAGTCTGATTTACACAGTGAGATCCTGAACACACCGTAGACCCTTCCCTAAAATAAATAAATAAATAAATAAATACAATTAAGTTTAGAATACACTAACAACTATCTTCAAATTCAGTCAGGAAGTAAGTGCTTGCAGTTCAAACGACAAAATTTTCATTCTTTTTTCAGATTTGCTCAAATCATTTCTTGCTCAGTATTGCAGCTTCTCTGTATTCTAAAGAAAAAAGCCAAATATTTCACAGCAGGAAAAGTCTGGCTGCCGGCATTGTCTTAAACTACTTCTCTTTCAAAAGGATGTGTCCACGGCATGGAGATCTATCAAGAGTCTTATCCCCACACTTCCCAACGCTCTCTAGGACCCGGGCAGGTCCTGTTTGCTCTGCAGATACCAGCTTATATATGGCTATTTCTGGGGCATTTTCCTGAACAGTCCCCTCTCGCATCAGGTGAATCTTTTCCGTGCTTTCCCTAGATTGCCGCACTTACCCTTCATAGGTGTCACCACAGCTGTAATGAAGTAGCTGTCTATACTTTAACTCTCCGCTTACTTCTGTCCCAAGGTAAGAGGAAGAATGGTGTCACCTGAATGTGGCACTTTGCTCGGCATCTAGCACACTGATTCATCACAGAAAATGTTTAACAAACATCTGTCCAACTGAGCAACAGATGTTCAGCTCTTATGGAGTCGACAGTTCTGTCAAGAAGGTATCAGCAGATAGACGCGGGAGAGGCGTTATGCAAGAATTATGCAAAGTGCTTCCTTGCCTGCTAGGGAAACATCCAGGCAGAGGTAGATAGGGAAAGCCATTGTAGGGTGCTTGACACTTTTAAGCTGGGGTTAAAGATGAGTCAGAGCTGGCTTGATGGAGAGAAGGTGGCAACAGAAGGTGCAGTCTGCGGAAACTAGAACAGGGGCAGCTGGGTCACCCCCGAGTGCAAGTTCACACAGAGGGTGGGGCCTGGGAGCATGCGCCTCAAGCGCGAGGGGCTCTCCCTACCTGCCTCCTGGGGCCAAGGCTTGTGGGACAGGGAGAGCTTGAATCACACAAGAGCAAGTTGGGAGCCTTGAAATCCAGCTTAGTTTTCATGAAAACAGTAATTGGATAATATAATTTTTTTTTTTTACTTTTCTTATAAAAGTAAACTACAGATTAAAATTATTACTTGAGTGTGTCCAGCAACTACCTTTTTTAAAACCCATTCCTCAGCTGATGGACATTTGGGTCGTTCATGTGTGAATATCATGTTTTCTCCCTAGTGCGGAAACCTGAAAGAATATAAAAATCTGAAACAGACAATAGACACAGTAAAAGGGAAAGGAATAAGAAACTGGAATGAGGAGAAAAAAAGGAAAAAGGAAAGTTAAAAAATCATGCATGTTTATGTACAGGATTGCTAAAATGATTGTACTAATAATTTATTTTGGTTTTTTGAAGGTGACCATTAATGCTTAAAATTTTTACTGCGACCAATTTTATATGCTTACATCTGGTAATCTACAACCATGTTGAATTCCTATCATCTTGGTTTTTGTGTTTAAATTGTGTATTAGGGCCAGCTAAATAGCTCAGTACATTAAAGCACCTGCAAGCAGGCACAGCAACTGGGGGGTTCGATCCCCAGGCGCGCTGAGACGGCAATTGAGACCAGGTGTGGTGGCGCATGCCTGTAATCCCAGCTCTTGGGAGGCTGTGAACAGGCAGATCACTATGAGTCTGATCTAGTAGTGAGACCCTGAGCACACTGTAGGCTTTTCCCTAAAACATACAATAAATAAATAAATAAAAATTAAATAAATTATGTACTGATTATAATGTCTTAACTACTATTTTCTAATCCCTATAAAATTAAAAAATGAAGAAAGAATATGTCCACCAAAATCATGTAGATCTACAAATACTTTCATACAAAGAGAAAGACCTGAAAAATACACAAAAATTATAGAATTGGATACTTTTTTCCTTTTTACTTTATATCATTATTTTATAGTTTTCTCTCATGTTTGGCATTAGCAATCAAGTATATCTTTTTGATGTTACTTGTATAATGACAACTTCTAAAAGCTAAGTAAATATCAAGCATA
>NW_004524719.1:4235098-4239757 GCF_000260255.1 Octodon degus | reverse complement strand
TATATACACATACTTCAGCATATAATTTGTTGAATATACTTGATTTTATTTTTACTTTAATATAGAAAATGTGTCTTCAGCTGAGAAATTGTCACTCTTGCCTATGCCTTGGAGGGACGGATGACAAAGGAGAACATGATGCTGGAGTTATCATGAACGCATATTTGTATAATTGTAATTGCTAACATTTAATACTTGGTTTCTACGCTGATGCATACGTGGGATTTCTTGGCTGTAAGCTATCTCTATTAGCTGTGCAAAGGGGTGAAATTTCCAGGGATTTGTTTGGCAACGAGTTTGGGACAGGCCTTTCTGCCCAGCTGCGTCCAATTGCTGCATCAGGAGACCAAGCAAAGCTAAGGCAGCTCTCCGTGATGAACTGGCGGTGAAGCGCCAAGATAGTTTTATTGCTTAGCAACTTGGCAGCAGGAAATGCTAAAATATTACGATCTCTCCTATGTATGAACGGAGACAGGCTTTCAGCGGATGGCTCTCAGGCTTGAATGTGATTAAGATGCTGCCACGTGGCATGGGCTTATATTTCCAGCTGATAGGATGAAAATAGAAAGGTTGGATACTTTTAAATGTACTAATAGTTATTTCATTAGAAACCCTAATGGTTTGGTTCAAACACTATTTTAAGGAATTAAGCCATCTCCCTTCTGATATTGATAAGCTCCATAACCTGCATCGATCAGTGGGAATTCCCTTGAATTTGGGAACAAGGACATGGAGAAATTGTATGCCAAGAAAAATCCTGATATAAAACAACTTTATAGAAAAGAAATTGACAGCTTACCATACACTCAGAACTTAAAAGGCTGTTGTAGTATGCTTTCTTTTAGTGTAAACTGTCAAATGCATGAAAGTGACAGAGTGGTGACACCAGGTAAAGGGAAACATAACGTAGACAGTTATTGCGGATGCCTTGGGGCGCAGCACTGCCAACACGCACACGCTGCAAACCCGGCTTCAAACACTTGGACTTCCCTCGACAAATGATACTTCTGCTGCCAAAGGACTGGTGTGCTGCTTTTATAGAAACTCAACTACGAACCAGTACAGCCACACAAACTGCAACAGAGCTATTGGTCTGTTTCGATAGAGAGGCTACTTTCATCAGTAGCCTTTCTATTGAAGACTTTATGTTAATCAGTATATTGGATCACAGGGATTACATTAATAAATCATAGTGTTATTGACATTTCAGCAATAGAGCTATTAGTTAACAGGAGGAAAATAACATTTGGAGAACAATTAAATAACACCAAATTTCATCAAATCTTCTATTTATTCAATTTCAAACAATATCTGTTCATCTATTTTGTCCTTGAAGTTCAATTCATGACTGATATCATGTATGAACAACAGTTGTCAATTGAGAGATGTTTTATTTACATCTAAATTTTTCTTGTATGTGACAATATCCTATATATTTTTTATGTTATAGAGTACAAAATAGGGAGCTGGGAAGATAGTTCAGTAGAATAAGCGCTTGCTTGGCAAGCACAAGGTCCTGAGTTCTATCCCCTGTTCTGTAAAAAATAAATAAATAGATAAAATGAAAAATAGAGTACAAAATAGCATTAAAACAGAAAAATGACATGTGATACACAATTTCACTTAATAAAGAGATATGAGTTTTCACAGTGCTTGTTGTACAGTGTTGTCTTCCAACCAGTTATTCATATTACCAGATATTTGAATGCAAAAGCAGAAGAACAAAGACAAAAGAAAGAATTTAAGAAGAGAAAAGGAAAAACAATTTTAAAAAGGAGAAAGAAGAATTAAGCATTAGCTGCTCCTTTCCATAGACCAATAGCTATGTATTTATAAAATCATCAAAAACTAATAGGAAATTCATTATGACATAGGTTAGAGAGGAGAAAACCTGAGAGAGAAAAAAATAGACTTTGTAAGATCTGCAGATATTACTCAAACCCTTTTTGATTTAATCTGTAATCATATATTTGATTCCTAAAAGTTAATTATTGCAGAAACATTCAATCATATTTAAAGACAGTGTATTTAAAAACATTCCCCCCAAGAATAACACATATTTTCATTACATTTTTATTTATTTAAGTCTGATATTATGAGGGTTTTTCTGCAAAATGTGGTCTTACTACATAGTTGAGGCTGGTCTAGAACTCCCTATACAGTCCATTGTGGTTTGTAACTCTAACAGTCCTCCTGACTGAGATTTCTGAATGTGGGGATTACAAGCATATTTCACCAAGCCAACTTCAAGATTAGCAATTTTTATTTATTTTTTAATTAATTTTATTGAAAAAAATAGCAATGAGACAGTTTCAAAACTGATTAGTAGGACAGTTTCAATAATTAATATACTACATATTGTTGTCTTCGCAGTGGTTATTAATAGTAAAAGATGCAGATGTGATATCCTGTCCAAACACTATTAGTACAAATCTTTCTTCTTATTGAATTAAGAGAAAATAGCTGTATATCTATCCTAACTATTTTGCATACACAGATACAAAATGGTCCTTCATTTGTATCCCTTTCTTTTGTTTAGTTTTGTCAGAGATGGGTATTCCATTGCCATTTAAATAATGTAGGTGTGTGAATTCAGCAAAATAATTCAATATAATCCAGTAGTCCATAATAGTAGTGGGTCATCAGTAGGACTGGCAGTGTCAGAAGTTGTTGACTTGAGTCTTTTACAGCTCAGCATATTAATATGGCTTTACTTTTTATACCTTGTCTTTATACTTTTCTGTTGAATGGTTAAGAACAAGATAAAGCAAGACCTATATAACAGGAAATGTAACTTTTGTATCTACCAAGTTCAATCAAATCCTCTCAGGATTTACCCTGCAACCCTGTACCACAGAAACAAATACTTTTTTTTTTTTTTTTTTTTTTTTCTGGAACTGGGGATTGAACTCAAGCCCTTGTACTTGACAGGCAAGCGCTTACTCTACTGAGTAAGCTCCCTAGGTTAGCAAGTTTAAAATTGTCAATATTGTATACACCTGGCTAGCAATTAGAAACAATGAAAAGTTGCTAAATATTTCTGAACATTTAAGGGACCATTTATAAATGTTTCTGGAGGTTTTTTTTCAACATTTTATATGTATTATTTTAATCGTCTTATTTCACATATAATAAAAGTAAAATTAATCAAGCTTTCATAACTTTATTCATATTTGAGAATCTGTCCCATTATAGGTGAAATCTGTAGATAATTTTATTTTATATTATTTCATTTATTTATTTATTTATTTGTATTTTAGAGAAGTGTCTACAGGGTGTTCAGGGTCTGACTACTAAATCACACTCGGAGTGATCTGCCTGTTTACAGCCTCCTAAGAGCTGGGATCACAGGCGTGCGCCACCACGCCCAGTCTTGTAGATAATTTTATAAAGGAGTAAAATTTAGGCCTAAGTCTTTACAGTTCCTGAGCCTAGATAAAACACTGAATTGTATGTGATAAAAACAATATAAGACCATGAATACTAGACCTGTAGAAGACAAGAAAGGTTAAGTTAAATTTAAATACAGATAAAAGCTATTACAAGGGCAACTTTAAAAGCAAGGTTTTAAACTGAAATAGCTTCCACTCTACAGTGGCATCCCTTTGCTTCAAGACAAATAATTTTCCACCAACATATGTTTATTTTTTAAAAATGTGAATATGTAATAAGGAACTCTACCTCTCTGGTCATTTTTTAAATTTGTGACTTAAAGGAATTTCTGGTATATTTTTAAATTATCACTGTAAGAATGTGCTGTCGTGTACATAGAGAAAGAAAAGACATTATCAAGAGGTACTAGAGACGCTTCTCTAACCTGACTTTAATGAGAGTTCATTGTGGGTCCGCCGGGCCCAGTTTTATTTAAGCAATTATCAGACTGCTTTATTTATCACACCCCCGTGCCTGGTTTTGGCAGTGAAGGCTCAATAAATTGCCAAAATAACATAATGGTACAAGAATAGACATTAAGAATAGGTGCCTCCTATCACAGTTGAAGGAGAATAGTTAGATGAAGATTGAAGTGATGCTGATTGCTCCTGGGAAACTGAGGGCATGGATAAAGAAGAGCACACTGCCATGAAGGCACAGGATTATTTTGCAGAATGAAAATCAGAACTGTTCAAGGAAGAACAGCAACAGAATGTAGCCATCACCTATCACTGAGAAGTACACAGCAGCAGGTTTAGCAACTGTCTTACAGCAGCACTATACAGAAACTATCAGGCCAAAAAGACTAACTAAAACCTTGTATAAATGTTAATATTTTACATGTTATAACTGTTGGAGAATGCTATGAAAGTCTTCTTCAGGATAATTTATATGTACAAAAAAGACCATGTACGGAATTTTTGTATTATTATAAGTTGCATGCTAATTAGTATACAGAACATCAAAAAATGTAAAACTCAAATGTTATTTTATTTTTTCTCAAAATTGTTCTTTTCAAAAAGCGTACAAGGCTCATGAGTGTGGGAACTGCGAAGAAAGGTCAGCATATAGAGGACTTCCTGCTAGTATATTCACATGTGAGAAGAAAAATATGTTTAGCTTTTGAAAAATTTCAGTATTTGCTCTTTTTTTTCTCTCTCTCTCTTTTGGGGTCATCTTATATTTGGGATTTTGCAAGAGCACCCAAAGAATTCCAGATTTTTTTTT
>NW_004524719.1:4233346-4234563 GCF_000260255.1 Octodon degus | reverse complement strand
GAATAATTTGAAGTTGATCTGAATATCGGTAAAAATAGAAACAGATGGCCGGCCAGATAGCTCAGCGGACGAAAGCGCCTGCTTAAGCAGAGCACAGCGGCCGGGTCAATCCCAGCGAGCCCTGCCGGTCCCGCCACCGAGACGCGCTGAGACAGCGATTGTGAGTGGGCGTGGTGCCTCGTGCCTGTAATCCCGGCTCTTGGGAGGCTGTAAACAGCGGATCACTCTGTTCTGTGTAGTGAGATCCTGGAGACCCTGTACTAAATACACATACAAAATAGGAACAGAATTCTTTGTTCATACGGATGTGTTTGGTTCCAAGTACATGCCCTGAAAGGATTTCTAGTAGCTGCACTCCTCGTGGGGTAGTGTGAGTTCCCCGAGGATTGCGGACCACGGTAGAGTGAGCCGTTTCATGCGGAGGCGCAGCTCAGTCCGCGCTCCCACGCGGGCTCCCTGGGCAGCTTCCGCGCCTGGAGCTGGCGGCCGCAGATACCTGGGCCTGGGGTGGCCCGCTCCGCCCCTGGGCTCTTCCCGCTGCGGCCCAGTCCCAAAGGAGCGCGCGCAGCCGTCCTCCCTTCCTCACCGCGCCTGCAACCTCCTCTTCCCGCGCCGCTCCGATTTGCTTTTGCTTGCTCTTGTCTTTCATGTTTTCTCATCATCTGCGCCTTTAAAATATATGCTTTAACTGGCCTATGCGTTCAATGCACTGCTTATGTGTTTCCTCCTCTTTCGGAGAAGGGTTTTGTTGTTGTTGTTGTTGTTTGTTTGTTTTGTGTGATTTGGTTCATCTTTTTATTGCAAAGTGCTTAGGGAGAAAAAATGGACCACTGTACATACAAATATCTCTTGAATAAAGGAATGAAAATTGTGGAACATGTGCAATTAGAAAATGATAGACAAAGTTTCATCACCTGAAGTGTGATGAAAAAGGCAAGAAATACTAAAATTTCAACACGACTGTACGAGTCAGGGCCCACGGCGTGACTCCCACTCGCGGAACTCCTCCTCGCTTCATTCACACTGCAGCCCCGCGCTGCTGCCTTTCCCCGACGCTGTTCTGCCCGCAGCTGTGGGGCGCTGACTGCCTGGATCTCCTGGATGCATTCAAAACGCTGACGCTCCTCGGTCCTCTCCGCGATTGCACGTTCGCACAGCGCACGAGGAGGTGCGTCAGGACGCGTGACGGACCCGCCTTCCGATGGATTGTGCTTGGC
>NW_004524719.1:4227248-4232231 GCF_000260255.1 Octodon degus | reverse complement strand
ATCTGTGTATTCAAAATGGTTAGGATAGATTTATAGCTACATTCTCTTAATGCAGCCCCATTTAATGGGGATCAGTGAATCACGTCTCTCAGCTAAGCAGTGCCTCAGAGCCTGCTTACGGCAGCGTACCTGCCCTCATGTGTTCTGGAAAAATAAAAGCTCATCTAAAGACACAACTGTCCTTTATGGAGTAATTTGTTTGCTCTCGTTGCTGGCTCACTCTCTCTGTCATTTGCTTCCTTCATGTGAGCAATTGATGGCAACCTTTTAAACTCCATGTCCATTACAAACAGGAGGCTTTAAAAACTCCATCATCATCCTGTTTAATGAGTAAATGGCTGAGAGTGCCCCAGCTCGATGCAGGAAGGGAGCGCCGTGCGCCTCTGACAGCCAGCTTGCTGTTGCTGTAATTAATAATGAAATGTTACATTGCTGGTTTTTATGTGAAGACAGGGAAAGTGACAGGGATTATGGAGAGAAATAAATTTACATTATAGCTTTGTAAAGAATCTATAGCTTTCAGAGTTCAGCACATACAGAAACACTGTAAGGTGACAGTTTCACAAGAAGTAGTTACAAGAATATTGAAAACTCTAGGATGAAGAATCAGGCAATTGTAAGTATGAAAAGGGGAGAGAGACACGTAACTTTATCTGCCCCTCCTTTCCTGCTGCTTAATTTCTTTCTACCCAGCTGCTGATAAAAAGATCAAAGATACATCTAATTGTCTCCCTGAAGGAACCTATTTCAGACAGTGCTACCAAGGCCCACTCATTTCCAACAGTGACAAAAGTTCCTTCACCTCCACCTCAGCTTCAGGGCAACTCCAAACATACCCTAGCTGACCCTGGAAGACACTCTTGTACAGGAAGGAAGCACCACGAGGTTCTCTGAGTGAACCTTTCCCAGTCCAGTCGGAGCTACTATTAGTAATACTTACAGAAAGCTAAAAGGCTAGAGCGCAGTAGAATTCTCAGTACATGTAGGGGTGTGCTTCTGAGTTAGTACATGCAGGGACTTACTCTTCCCACCATATTGACATGACCTGTAGAATATGTTCCGCTTATAGAATGTGAAGGTAGTAACATCTCAATTCGGGCATCCAGCTTGATGAAATGTGAAAAATGAGAAAAATGTAATGAGAAAATCATTGTCTGAATTTCTTTAAGGACCTTGCATAGCCTTCATTCAATCTTCTTCTCTGTGTGTTTAGTATTTCTTGATTTTTTCCCCATGCAAACTAGCTCATGAATAATTTGGCTTTACAACAATACTTTTCAGATCTTCGATCATTATTTCATTTCATATCAATGTAAAAACACCATGATCCTTCTTGTGTACCTAGGGAAAATAAAACTAAGAATCCAAAAGCACCAGCAACCTAGAATTATGGGTGTTTAATGTAACTGGTGCAAGTATCTAATGGAAAAGAAAGTAGTATAGACACTTCTACAAACTCACCTCAAGACTATGACCTAGTTCCTAAGCTGGCCTTCATGGCAGGTGTTTTGTTTCCTTCCCTTTTTTCCCCCTCTCTCATACTCTGTAGAAAATTTTATCTCCTCCAATCATTGGAAGATCACCCCGCCAAAAAAAACACTGTTTCATTTGTAAACAGGAATTTTAACTCATGCTCCAAGAGATTTTTGGTTCATCCTGTCAAGAACTTCAACATACGGTTATGTCTATTCTTACTTGTCTGTCTACATTTATCATTTGTCTATGCAAGCAGAGACTGAGATGGGGGAGTTGAAACTACAATATACGAAAGGAGTTCTTCAAGGTAATATAAAACAATTTTTCCATGCATTTTACACTTTAAAATATTTAATTTCTCCTTTCTATTCCTTTATTTCACTTGATCAAGCTCATTACTTAAGAACAAGGACAAAGTACAGCACCTTCCCTACCTCCACTTCGACTACTTAAGAACCAACCTACTATTTTGTACAGCTTCTTCTTAACCTTCTTTTGAAATTATTTTATTTATACATATTTACAGTGCAGGCATTTTACAATACACATGAAGAATGGATGCATTTTAATTATACAACCAGTTTCTGTTGTTTAAACCCTTTCCCTCCCTCCTTGTCTAATTCCTTTTCACATTTTCATTCTTGTATATATTGTAGTTTTCAGCAGAGATTACATTCTTAGAAACGACTTCCCACCCAGCAAATAGTTCTGTAATTTGAAAGGAGTCAGGTGTATTTATCTTCCTGGAGATCTAGAAAATCAGGGATGTTCTCTTTTCAGTGTCGAGTAGCACAGAGGAAAAGCAAAGCGCCACTGTGTTCTGCCTGGAAGGAGCTCCTCGCAAATGAGATTTGCCCACTGAGAGAGTGAGCAGTGATGGGAGGCAGAGCTCAGCGAGAGGCCTTCTCTCTTGCTCATCACGGAATCAGGTGGCCTAGAACGCAAAGAATGGACGCATTTAACTCCTCTGAAAATGACTTTGCGATTCCAATTCTCTTTAGTGTGAACATTAAAGCTCGTTCAGGGCTCAGTCTGGGAAGGCTTTGTGCCTGGAATGACACCGTTTGGAGATGGAGAAACCTGCTACAGCAAGAGCACTCCTGTAATGGAGTGTGGGCTTCCAGCCCTTCCTCTTCTGTGGATTTACCTTCTGCTCATGAAGTGAGCTCTGCCGTGAATATCTCGTCATTGGTATTAAGCATTTCTGCCAGAGCCAAAAGTAATGAGCCAGACTGATCATGGACTCAGACTTTCCAGCGCTAACAGTTGCTATAAGATTTATCTTAAAAGTTAATTATCTTGAACATTTGCCAAGGTACCATAAAGCTGTCCAACATAGGGGTCCAAGCCATAAGGTCATCGAGAGCCATCAGGGAGCCAGAGCACTGACCGTGATGGCTACCGTCCCCCTCCACAATCCCAGGAGCCACTGAGTCACATGCAGTTAGCATTGTAGTCACGGACATGCAGTAAACTGTCGGCAACACCAAGCTGTTGAATTGGTAGAGCGGCATTTTTAAGCTATGCTCGTGTGACCAGCAATCAGAACACAATAATTCACCTACACAAGATAGCTAACGCTGAATTCCAAATGCCAGCTTTCTTAATTTCCTAAAAAGTAGAGATATTTTTTACATATATTTCTGTATAATTTCACAGTTAAATGTATGTATGCATGTTACCTATACAAAAGTAGTAATAGCTTCACTAATATTAACCAAAGCTTAGAACATCAACAAATATGCATCAAAAATTAAATAGATAATTTAGGTAAAATGGATGACCTGAATTAAAATTATTCATATAGACTTTATAAGATGAAATACACTTAGTGGTAACAAAGAAGCATGGAATGATAGGCATGAATTTCAAAATCATTAACCTTAGAGAAACCAGGTATAAGGAATATTTTTGATTCCTTTATATATTCTCCTCCTGCATTTTGGTTCACTGGTGAAATATAGTATCTTAATTTCCTGCCACCAACTCGTAGTACCTCAATTTGAGCTGTGAGTTCCTTGAAACAAAGGACCTAGAACCTTAAACTTCACATTCCCCAAGCCTTCTTCCTGGAATCTGTTGTACTATTGATTTTATTGGAAGCTTATGATTGCTTTCTTTGAATATATAATTCTCTTATCCACAAACACTGCATATTTCTACAAATCTCAGCACAATTTCTATTTAATTATTACAATCACCGTCTGTTCTCATTTCCCCCACTTATCCTACATATTGAGCAGTAATGATACTAATACATAGGCCTTCCCTCTACCTTCAATTTTCAATATTTGTCAGCATATGCAATTTTTTTTTCCTTTGGTTTATTGAGATGAAGTTTCTCTGTTAGTTCATGCTGGTCTCAAACTCCTGGTGATCCTCCTGCCTCACTCTCCTTAGGGCATGGATCAAAAGTGTGTGCCACCACTCCTGGAAGAATATTTAATTTAACTCAAATGAAATTAACAGAGGTTGAGATAGGATTGTTGCAAGTTTGAGACCAGCCTGCTCTACAAAGTTAGCTCAAGCCCAGACAGAACTGCATAACTAGACTTGGTCTCAAAAAGACAAAAAAATAAAATAAAGAAATATAAAAAATTCTTGAAAATTGAAAAGCACCAGCCATGCACTAAGAGGCAGACACAGAAAGACAAAAGAGCATGCCCAATACCCATGTGCAAACATTCAAAAGAGTTAATTTCTATTTTATCCTATGCTTTTGTCCATTTGCTTCCTACTTTCAGGGGCTCTTGGAAACAAACTCCTTTGATAAGTTTACCTAGAGCTTGCCCAAATTTGAATCTGTTGAGATTTTTTTCTCACTTCTGCAAATGATAATAATATTAATCATAAGCTTTAAAATTATAAATGCCTCATATGGTGTGTTTAACTTGGGTAGACACTTGGCTTTGTAATTGGAACGCATTTCCATTTCACTTTCTGTGAAGTTGGATTTGTGAAGTCCATTTTATGGCAGAATCTCTGAAAGTACAGAGGTTTTACTTAGAATGCTATGCTTGTACAGCAGCTAAATCCTGGTAAATCCATTGCATAAAAATCCCTTACCCTTCCTCTACTTTATTTTGCTGTTCTTTCCAGTTTGGTCACACAAGCGTTTGATTCATCCTGCATAATACTTTTCATCGTGAAAGTATTTTCTCCTTCCAGATAGATTTTCTTTGTTTCTCATCTTTTAAAAGAGAACATTTCAGAATTTAAGTTTCTTGTCACTTTCTAGTTAATGTATGTTCTACTCATATATATCTAAGTTGCTCTCTGTAACAAAGATAGAAACTGGAAGAAAATAATTGCACACCATTTATTTTAAATCTACCTCACTGCAACCATTTTCAATGAACAGATATTCAATAAATGTTTGAAGATAATTTTTTCTTCTGGTTTGATTACATATTTTTCCCTTCCAAATGTTGTAATATGGTCACCATTTGAAATAGTAAAAGAATGGAAACTTACGGTGAATATGGTAGTAAGGGTGGTGGATCCTTT
>NW_004524719.1:4217771-4225378 GCF_000260255.1 Octodon degus | reverse complement strand
GGGAGTTTTTTCCATAACAGTCATAACAGTTTGGGGGTGGAAGAAATTTTTAGAAAATGCTTACAAGGGCAGGGGTAACAAGGACACAAGTATACAAAATGGCGCATATAGTACAAGATGGCGACACATGTGTCAGGCTAGGATTACAGTGGAAGCATAAAAGGATACAAAATTTAGCATTAATTTTTACAGGTTATAACAGTACCATCCAACTATTTTACTTGAAAGTATTTATTATCACTGAAAAGTAATGCTTTCTGGAAATTTTGAGGACTGGGTTTCTCAGTGAGAGAGTAGTAGGAAAATGTCCTGTGTATGACTTTCTTGAAAGAACAGGAAAAGCATTTTATAAAAAACAATATTCCAGTTGCTTTTCTTTTTTACTCTAATACTAAATTCAGGCTTGGGAGATAGTTTGGTGGTCTGTTCACCTACCTGGTGAGTGCAAAGACCCAGGTTCAGTCCCTGGAGCCCCATTGCATGCTGGGCCCCGACTGGCAGGTGTGCCATGCCAGCCACAGGAACCAGGCGCTGTGGTGCACGCCTGGAATCCTAGCCCTGTGGAAGCTGAAGCAGGAGGGTCACTGCAAGTCTGAACTGTGTAGCAAGACCCTGTACCAAATATACCATTAAATTCATGCTTTTATTAGCTGTGCCTATAGAGCAGATTCATCTTAATATATGTATTAAGATTATTGCTAGCATTGTTTTTATTGCCATAGGTGTAAAGGAGAGTTTTAATTCTATAAATTCATACCTATATCTACCATAACTTATTTCACATCCCAAGGTTCATTTAAAAAAGAGAGAGTAACCGTCTGGACTGCTTCCAATAGCATAACATTTTGTTTGTGTGACAATGTTAGAAAATGTCCTCACTATGTAAATGTGTCAGCACATCATCTAATTGAGTTTCATCAGGCACCCTTGGCATTTATTATTCTTATTAACTCCAAATTCAACCTCCACCGTGCCCTCTTCCTCTTCTAATTGGCAGTGGGCAAATCATTTCTGGTCAAGATCAAGAGCTCATCTGCCCATCTAACCTTGGACATCAATCCAACCAAAGAGTGAATCCCATTAGCATCAGACTTATGACTAATAAACGGAAAGGTCTAGGGAAGAACAGCGAGGCACTGTGGCTCCTGCATCAGTCTCTGGCACCTCAGAGACTACGAGTAATGAGCAGTAGACCACAGCTCGTACGTTGCCTAAAATATCCCAGTGGTGACAGCTAACTATGCATCCAAAATGGTGATGTCAGATGCCTATATTGTACATATTTTGAACAAGAAAATCTTATTGTATAACCCACTTTTACAAATAAACTATACTCAAATGTATAATGGCTGATTGCATTTGACATTAGCTTCATAATATAATACCACATGTAAGCCTACTTACTGTGTTGTACAAAATACACCAGCTTTTGTGGTAACTAAATAATAATGGCTTATCCCAGAAAACATATGCCAGTGACCTCAGATGACTCACCTTTGACCACTTCTGAGGCATTTTTGCATGATCATATATTCCGAAAATGTCACAAATTTAACTTTGAGAATATTTTGCAGAAGACATGGATATTGCTCAGCTTTAAAGTCCTGAGCATAGGAAAAACAAGACTTTGGGTGATTGCATCATCGTTTGGATTGTGTATTCTCAAGGGCTGGTCAGAGAGCTCAGCGGACTAAAGCGCCTGTTGATGCAGAGCGCAGTGGCCACGGGTTCAATCCCTGGGGTTGCCACGCCGGCCCTTCCCTCAGGTGCACTGAGATGGCAACTGAGACTGGGAGTGGTGGCAAGCGCCTGTAATCGCAGTGCTTGAGAGGCTGAAACCAGGAGGATCACTACGAGTCTGATCTACATAGTGAGTCCCTGTTCTAAATACATTAAAAAATAAAAATAGAAAATAAAATTAAAAAATTAATTGTGTGTTTTCAGAATATGCTTTCCTGACATATGCCTCCCAGTTTACTTTAATCTACTCCTCACTTTATTCTATTTCTGACATTCTTTTTTCCTTCTTGTAGCTCTCATTTCAATGTTCTTATTTGAAGAAAACCACTATTTATTTTAGGTAAACTTAAAACAAATTCAATTATATATAAATATATATCTCTCAATATATTTCTGCATATATATGCAGTATATATGATATAGACATACAGACACACAGACAGATAGATAGATGCCATTGCACTCTTTTTATGGAAATATTTATGTCTATAAACTTTGCCACAAAGTTTTCTTTTAACATATTTTCTCTTGTTGCTTCTTTATCTACTAAATGCTGGTTTCCCAGTGGCATTAACACTGGAATGAATCCATCTATGCAAAAGCTTAGACAATATATTTAAAAGGCTTTTCGATGGCGGTGGGGATAACATAAGCTCAGGGTCATTTCCCTAGCACTGGGATGATTCTCAACTGGGATGTGAGGGCATTTTCCAGTCCCCAAGTTGCTCGAGGGGAGGCGCACACGAGAATGAAGAAATGAGACAGTGTGCGGCTGTGCTCACGGATCCACTCTAGAAATGCAACAACTACCTATGCAGCAAAAGCTCATGAGCTGCAAATATAGAAAAGGTGTCGGGGTACAACCTCTTCTTGTTATTTGCTGGGTTTTTGTCTTTAATTTTAAAAATAAGGGCTGTCTTCAATGCAAGCTCAATTGATGACATTGATGCCATTTTTAACACTTTTAGGAATGATTCTTCATGATACATAAAGAAATGTTGCCATTCTGTTGATGTCAAATTAAAGAAACCTGTGATGTAGCCTGTGACTTTTTGTCAGTGCCTCATGACTTTCAATAGAAACTGAGGGACAGAGAAGAGCACACTGTTCTCTGTGGGAAAGGAAGGCCGTTTAGGAAGTAGATGTTTCCTGGAGGCATCTAATGTCACTTAGAGTTCTCAGCCTGGACAGCAGAATTTGAACCCCTAAGTGCTACAGCCTTTGGAAAAGAAGCCCACTATTTTATTTTAAACTGCTATTCAAAATATTATTTATTGCTACACAGCTCACCTCAGACTTACAGGGATCCTCCTGTCTCAGCCTCCCCAGTGCTGGGATTACAGGTGTGTGCCACCACTCCTGGTATTGGTTACCTGCACGGTTCACCCAGAGTCCATGGCCTGCAAGACATGTGGCAACAGATATCAAACTAGGGTTCTTGTGCTTGCCAGGAAGGCACTTAGACCACTGAACTATCTCCCCAGCCCGAAGTCCATTGTTTTAACATAGATAAATTAATCTGAAGAATTATATGCTAAGTTCTATGGTTGCTTTACACTTATACATAAGAAAGCTTTATTAAAACAATTAGCATATTTTAAATAATAACTATAAATACTAGGAGAAAATTTATAATAGTAAAGAAGTCTAAAGAATCTGATTCACAAAAAAATGAATGAAATAAAAATTAGATTGTTTTCATTGGTTATGTTGTTATTTTATGGATGCTTTTTTTTCTTTTCTTCTTCTCCTTTTTTTTTTCTTTTGTTAATTCAATGAAAGCAGAAGAAAGGGAAGCATCCAATTTTTAATCCCAGATTTCAACGTATCACCCAGACAAAGAAAAAATAAAATAGCATATTGAAATGAAGACTTTTTTTTTTTTTTTTTTTTTTTTGCGGTACCAGGGATTGAACTCAGGCCCTTGCACTTGCCAAGGAAGAGCATATTCCACTGAGCCATCTCCCTGGCCCTTGAAATGAAGAATTATAAAGTCAGTGTAACATTTTTCCTTCCAGAGTTTTACTTTGGTGGAAAGCAAAAACATTAACAAAACTCGACTAAAACCTCTCTAAAGGAGGCAGGCGTGCAGGCTACTCAGGGGATACCCAGGGATGGTATGCTTGGAATCCATCTTTTCAACGGGAGTTTGTAGCAGACTCAGGTACAAGACAGAAATGGAGCTGGGGGCTCTGGCAGAAAGTGGTGGCAGAAATGAAGTAAAGTTCCCAGTACATAGTCAAAATGAGTATTTGAGGAAATACGAATTCTAATTGGACTTACTTGATTATTACACATTGCACATATGTATTGATTATTATACTGTGCTCCATAAACATGTACAAATACATCTCTATAGTTTATTCAGAATAAAAGAGAATAAAACTAAAGATTAATCTATCTTGGCTAAAAATAAATGAAAGTAGCAAAGAAATCTATGAGCTCTTTAAAATGTACTCTAAGGTATAATCTAACTATTCCAAACTTCAAATCTACCAAATCCATAAAATTGAAGTAATAAAATAATTCCTTTCCCATGAAGGAATAACAAATATAGCTACGTATCACAGTAGTAAAGATAACTTTTTAATATGCTTCTTTTCCATTTCCTTTTCTGGTTGTTTTCATTTCTTTAAAAAATTGTAGTAAAATGCTATGATGTCTCTCGGGTAGGTGGATGTTCAAGAAGAAGGGGGGTGGTGGATGAAAGCTACAGACAGGAAAAGGAATATTGTGGGACTGTCCTGCTTCAAGGTTGTATATAGTGAGATTTTTGGACTTTTGTGCAAACATGAGAAGTATATAATTCTTTATGCCTATTTTTAAAATATATTCTAATTTTTAAATGTTTTTATCATATTCTTTAGGGACATAAAGTTCAACATATCAATACTTGATGAAAAATACCTGTTCCATATTATGCCTAAAATGTTTGATATGCAGAGAGATAGTGAGGTTAAGCTTAACAGCCTAAGTTGTTTGATAATAACAATAAGCTTGTCTTCTGGATGGTTAACAACCTAAGTTTGCAGACCAAAATTAGAGAAAAAGAAGGGCTGCAAAGAAAGCCAACATTTTTACCCTAACCTTCTAAGGTCAGTTAAGACTCAGGACATATGAGAACTTGTACTGTAACGTCATGTAACTCGTTAGTGTCCAAAATTTTCTGATCAAGGAGATTATGGGGCCAAAAAGGAAAGTGATCGATGATGTAGAGTGTGTCTAAGGAGAGTCACATGGAGAGAAAACATTCTCTCAGGCTTTCACAGAGAGCACATTGGCCAAGCAGTGGCCGTGACTCATCCACATGGCTGACACTGACAAAGGTTCTACAATCTGAAGTACAGGATCTCAACATAAATCCTGAGGGGATTTCACTGACCTTATCAGACCCAAAAGCTACAACTCGTGTTTCATAGGTCCTGCTTTACCTTGGTCTTAGCCATCCAGTAGAAAAGTATGAAGATGAAATATAGGAAGTAAAGCCATGCTGTTATGTTGAGCTGTGGGAGACTCAGGTCAACAATTTCTGACATTGCCAGTTAAACAGAAGACCTAATGCTTTTATGGGCTACTGGACTCTTTTAGAGTAATTTGCTGAGTTTACACACCTATAATATTCAAATAACGGAACTTAACAAAAAAAGAGTATACAGATGAATGTCCATTTTGTATCTGTGTATTCAAAGTGGTTGGGATAGATATATAGTTACATTCTGTTAATGAATAGAATGATTTGTTCTAGTGGTGTTTGTAAATAGGATATCAAGTCAGCATCTTGTTCAGCAATTAACCACTAAGAAGAATGTATGCAGTGTGTTAGTTATTGAAACTGTCCTAGCGATTTGATTTGAAACTGTCTCATTGCTATTTGTTTATCAATAAAATTATGAAAAAAAGGAAATTAAAAAATTGTAGTAAAGAATGCAATAATAAAATCATAACCAATGACATTCTTGTAATTTTTCTAGATCTGTACATCTGTAGAAATATTTCAGGCATATTTTCTGAAGAAAATTTTGTTTTGGAGTAAAGTGATATCACTGAGACTTGAAAACAATTTTCCTTGTATTTGAAAGCAGAATAAAAGAGAAGTATACTCATGAAATATATCATTTAGGGACACATGAGATTAAAAAGATCAATTGATCAGAAGACGCTTTCCTTAAGTTAAGTAAATAAGGAAGTAAATAAATAGAAGAAAATCCCACTAAAATAGGATAGAAGCTATATTTTAAAATAAGACATTGTAGAAAATGACACAAACTTAACTGAACTCAGTCTCCCGAGTGATATATAAAGAAAGGGGGATCTGTTAACAAAGGTGTTAAGGTGCAAAGAAATGTGAAGTGAGATACCCAGGCCTATATAGAACTGAAGAAGTGAATTGATAAAGAAAACTTGTAGAACCTTGAATATCTGGAAGAAATCAAGAGACCTAGGTAACTTAGTTTGTTACTTAAATGCTGCATTTTAATATAAAAAGAAACTGAGCTTAAATTCTGATTATTTTATATGGGTGACCTTGCCCAGATTTGGAAGATATTAAAATGTCCATATTCTCTTCTTTAAGATAATAATAAGATATTTCCTCTGGTTGCAATGAAGATTATCTTAGATATTGTTTAAAAATCACTTAGCAAAAAATGCATTTAAAAAATTATGTATTTTGTACACGGTCTCACTGTGCACTTTGGACTCATAGTGATCCTGTTTTCAGGCCGGCCAGGACTGGGATTACAGTCATGCTCCACCACACTCAGACTTGGTTGCTAGCTCAACGTGCCTGTGGTGGGCCCAGTGCAGCACGTGGTGCCAAGGATCCAGTCTCCATCCCTGTGCTTGTCTAAGCCGGTGCTTCGTCCACTGAGCTACCATGCAGGACCTCAATGCATTTTTTTCCAGAATTATCAGTGCAGTAACGAAAGATCAGTTACTTATATGTGTAATGTGCATCTCTACCCTGAGATAGCGCAAATAGGAGTTCTGTCTTTCATGTGCCTTTCTTGGCTTTCTAGGCCACAAAACACTAAGTCATAGCAAGCACCTATACACAGCACTCCTTAAATGCTTCCAGCCTATCCCTTGAAACACTCAGATTCCTTTATGTATGCTGTCATATTATTTTTGGCCTGCTGTAAGTAACTATCTTTAGACTGGTAGTTTGTCACAGTAATTTATCACAATTGCAGGGCTGGGAAGTTGAAAGCAGAGACACTGGAACATCTGGAGGGTGTTGCAGTCCCTCTTCCTTGTTCTAGCCAGCTGTGTCCTCACCCGGCAAATGGGACAGGGGAGCTTTGCCCTTGTTATCTAAAAATCTGCTAAGTCTTTATCTCTGAAAACCATTATTTGTGAGCTAGGATTTCATTGTACTTCACAAAAAACCCAAAAATCTCTATCTCTGTATCTGTCTGTCTATCTATGTTTCGAACTCCCAAGATCTCCAGCATTCATTTGGTAAATGCAAGAATTAGGAGAGCCAGTGATTTGGTTTCATTCCAAATTCAAAAGGCTGGAAAACAAGAGACCTGAGGACATTGAGATTGAGACACACGGAAGCCAATACTTCAGCTAGAGTCTAAAAACAGTAACAAAACTCCAACAGCCAAGTTTCAAAAAGACAAAAAGCAATTTCTTATTCAGCCTTTTTGATGTTGTAGGCATTTACCTTAGAGAATAATCTGCAATACCCATGTAACAATGGTAATCTTCTAAGTGCATCTATCGTGTAAATGTTAAGGTCATCCAAAGCCACTCACAGTCCTGTTCATGGTAAACTCACAAGGAGCTTACATCACACTGAAACAGACAGGCTGTAACCAAACAACCTTGTATAAGGAAACACCAGGGATGCTTAGTGCTAC
>NW_004524719.1:4209269-4217381 GCF_000260255.1 Octodon degus | reverse complement strand
TGGCTCCATAATCAGCTTGCCTGGACTACCAAATGTCCAGAAGTTTGGCACAACATTATTCTGTGTTGGTATTTGAGGGTAATTTTGAAATCTGCATACTTGAGAGCATGCGTACACTGCCTAACGTGATTGGCCGTCTTTGATCTAACCGAAGACCGCAACGAAACATAGAGGCTGACCTTTCATGCCTAAGGAGGGTTTTTTCTGCCTGTCCTCCCTACAAGAACACCATTTTTTCTTGTTTTGAGCTGCAACAAAAAAGTGGGGCATTAGGTACTGAGTCTGGCAGGTTTCATCTGAGACATACACCATCAGCTTCTGCAAAGCTTCAGCCTTCAAAGCATCTTGGAAGCCTACCTTTTCTCCCCTAGCTCACCTACATGCCCTGCAGAACTTAAGACTTCTTAGGCTCCAAATTGCATAAGCCACCTGTGCTGCAATCCAATTTCTGACTATTACAACCATTTATCCCAGTGCTTAGAATAGCTCCCAGCTGAGTCCAAAGATCCCATTATCTTATCATCCAATAGAAGACTTGATGAAAGAAGGAAAGCTCATAAAGTCGTTGGTGGTGAATATTTCTTGATTTGTGGATCTGGAGACCTTTTTCAGTTGTACATGGGATTTGATGCATTGTATATATTTTTATAAAAATGATGATCTTCTTGCTTAATTTCATTGCCTAGTAAGAAAATACAAATAATAATCAAAGTGAAATATATTTACTCATCTGCCAGTGTGATTAACGTACCAGTGATAGAACGTCCTAAGCTGACACTAATAAAGACCACTCTGATCTCTCCGCTTTTGTTGTTATATGTGCAAATTAGCACAATGGTTTTCTCTAGTTTTGCCGGAGCCAAAAAGTTAGTATCTTATGACCTGAAATTCTACTTGTAGCCCTAACAAAAATGCACCTAAGTATTTAGCAAAGAGAGAATAACAGAATACTTTTAGTGGCATTTGTATTGTAGCTTTAAACTGTATAATAATGGAAATGCTTTCTGCAATGTAGTGCATAGATTAAAGGGTAGAGCTATATTTATATGATAGAATACTATCAAAGAAAATGGACAGTTATTACCTAAACAATAAAAAATCAGTCTTAAAAATACCCTTAATGAATGAGGTCAGACCCAAAGAGTATCCATTGAATAATTCTACATGCATGTAATGCAGCAAAAAGGCCATCCATACTGTTTAAAGTCTCAGTTAATCTTTATCTTTGTGGCAAACCTGTAAGTGAAGTAAGAGATTTTCAGAGGGTTGAGAATATTCTGTTTCTTGATCTCAGTGCTAGATACAGTCTCTCTTTCTAAAAATAAATTTAGCTATGCACCAAAGACCCAAGACACTTCATGCATACAAGAGTTAACAAGTCTTCAGGCATAAGAAGAATGTGTCAATATGTGTGCTATCTCAGTCAACTTTTCCACTGCAGAACATGATACTCAACACCAACGACTGAGAGCAGGACCAGTATTTTGGCTCATGGCTACAGTCCATGTCCGGCTGGCTCCGTGACAAGAGGGCAGTTGGGTGGAAGGGGGACCATGGAGAAATGCTGTTCAGCCATGGCAGTCAGGAAGCAGTGAGCAAAAGAAGGAGCTGGGAAAAGGAATCCACCCAACCAGATTAATGCCCATGATTCACTCTAACCAGGTCCACTTACAAACAGTGCATTTAGTCACTGAACACATCAGTAGGTTCCATCCACTTATGAGTATAGTGGCCTAATAATCTACCATACACAGGACAACTCTGGTGGGTGTTATTCATTTATTCAGTTAGTACAGGGCCTACACGGTCTACAGGGTCTCACTACATAGATCAGACTCATAGTGATCTGCTTGTGTTCAGTCTCCCAAGATATCTGGGATCACAGTAGTGCACCACCATGCCCAGTGCCAATCGCTGTCTCGGCATGTCCCAGGGTTGGGGCTAGCAAAACCTCATGCCAGGATCAAACCCTGGCCGCTGCACTCTGCCTAAGCAAGCACTTTAGTCTGCTGAGCTATCTGGCCAGCCCTAAGGTGGATGTTTTATGTGATTTTTTAATGCAATGTCTAGTTCATTTACAATAATAAAACATACTATCGGTAAAAACTAACATTATTTACTACCTTCTGAAATGATAGTTTTTGCCCTCCTTGCCAGTTACCAAGTAAGCTTGGAACAATTTGACAGATGCTGATGAATTTGAGACGCCTTTGTCAGATATAAAAGTCTTTGTCATTCATGGAATATCAAATGGTATGACTTGTGTTCAGTTAATTCCTTTTGCCCACCAAGTCAAATAAGTCATAAAAAGTGGCCTACATGTGCATCCTGCTCACAGCAGCTTTGTATCATGATAGAGGGGCTCTGATATTAGGAAACTGAAAGTCTTATGCAAAAAAGATGCTTTTATAATATTTGCCAAGGGTGTGGAGATGTTTGTATCTTCCAAGGCTGTTCGCTGAACCGACAAACTTGAAATAAGCCTGAAAGAAAATCCATCAATAGCTCTTCCAAAGATGTGCAGAAATCCATAAGATCCATCAAGACTGTCCTGCCAATATTAAAAGCAGCAAAGTGTTTTTTTAAACATAATATAAGCATATTATAAAGTCTGAATATTATTTTTTAATCAGGCAAAGCATAAACAAAGAAATTGGTTGAGGTTAATAAATAATTTGTGACACATTCTATCACAAAAAATAATTGGATATAATAATTTCACTAAATATTTATTTAACGATGATATATTTAGAAACCATTTTCCATTGTCAAATATTTTTGTGTTGTCTCTATTGACATAATCCAGAAAAATCAGCACGTGACAATAAAAGTATCGCATTCAATTAAAAGAACAACAATATCTTTGAGTTATAGAAGTGTCATGATCATTTGAATAAAAAAATAATATCTTCAGAGTGAAAAAAACAATATTGCCTTCCATCTGGATTCCAAATCTTTTTACAGAGTCAAAATTATGTTTTGGGCAATCAATCCAACAGAAGAAAGAAAAGTAAACAAAACAATGTATAAAACCATAATGTCACATTAACTTTTATAAATTATTTCTGCACCATGTATTATTACTGATTTCATAACCATTTTCCCCATACACTAATTTATTCACAGTTTTCACATATTAGAAAATAAGTAAAAGAGATTAGTCTTGATGTCAAAATGTCATATAAAATAGATGCAAATATCTTATTTCTTCCATAAAAATGCGAACATTGCATTTTATTATACTTGTTTTACTGTTGCTTTTTATTTTCTTTACTTTTTCCTATCAACTTCACGACCAATTGTTTTCATGACCTTCATAACTTCAACTGTAAGTTTATTCATATGTAAGATATCTACCTACCCCTCGCATAAGAGATTTTTTTTTAATTCTTGGAATGTTTTTACAATTGACTCTTTATTGAAGGATAGTTTAAATTCCACTGAAGATGTGTTTTTGTTTTTCTGCCATAAGAATCCTTTAGTTTTTAACCCTGCTGTCAAAGCAGAAATTAACTGTGTTTACATGGTCCGACACCAGTAGGATGATGCTCAATAAAAGGACTTTTGACCTCTAAGAATTTTGATCCACATGAAAACAATAGCATTGGGAGTTTTAGATGTTGTAAAAGAAACTGATGCTTCAGTCCCTTCAAAATGGAAGAAAATAAAGTATCTGAGATTTTTTCCCCTTGATTTCCTAGGAGTACAAAAATAATCAATAAAAGACAGTAAGGCAAGTTTGTTACTCTTGCTTTACTCTCAGAAAACCAACCTTTATCTTTGTGGAATGGAGTTGTCTTGTTCAAATGCAAATTGCTTGCCCTGCAAAGGAATTTTTATTATTATCCTTTTCATTCAGGAATAATACCAATGTTTAATAATGAAAATTTGTAATTTCCAAGTAACCTGGGAATATGGATATGGATTTGAAGTTATATCTATTTTACAATTAAGTATATGTCACATTTCCATTTTTCCTCATGCATAATAGCATTACTTTGTGCAAGTGAAAAAAAAAAGATAATCAAGTCTCATTCTCCTCCCGGAGATTGTTAGGGCTTTTGGCTGGGAAAATATAAAATACTTGGATGAGAACTTCACATTTATTTATCAAGGTGTCAACCTTTCATTAAGTTTTAACCAATAGAAAGATTGTTATGTATAATTTGGTATTCTCCAAGGGGGTGGGAGGGAAAGGCATCATAAAAGAAAATTAAGATGTGTTGTACACATGTAGTAATGTCACACAAAGAATGTAAATATTATGTACTGCAAACCCATACTAATGAAATAAATCAAAGAAATAGAATGCTTAGCAGTGACCAGCTTTATGTTAATTTTAGCTGTAATGAGATAATTGAAGTAAAAAACAGCTTCAGTACTTGATACTTTATGGTATGAAAAAAGGAAATGAAATTAAGTAGGGCTCTTTTTTTATTTTGCCTTCCGCCTCAAAACTAAAGCTTCATCGATTGTAAACATCCTTTACCTGCCCAATACTTGAGGTCTTCATTAGAAGCCAAAAGATACCAAAGAAAAATTAATAAAGTGATCCTTTAGCAATTCTTCCTTTCTAAAATTCTTTCTCTTTTAGCACTTTCCCTGTCAACATTCGGTTTTGTTTTTTCTATCGTAAGTCTTCAGAATAGAACATGTCCATGGAGCCTGCTTCCCTGCTTCAAGCTTACCATCCCCTCACTGAGATTTGCCCTACCTTGCCCTTATTCTTCAGAGGGAAGTAATAAAGGCGCTCTATAGCTTGGATGGTTATGCGTCCCAAAGGACTTCCTGGTCAGCTTTGGTTCTCAGCATGGCCTTGCTGCTAAGTTATTGTACCTTTGACCCTTGGGGCCTTGGTGAGAGGTCCGCTGGTCACTGGGAGGGCCCCTTGGGGAGTGAGCAGGCTCTCCCCACCCTTTCTCTCCCTTGCCCTCTGGCCAGGCGACCAGTGCTTCTCATCTGCTCTGCACCTCTGCCAGGTTGTGCAGATTCACCACCTTCCCACAAGCCAGGAGGCCAATTGGTAATAAATTGGAATTTTCTAAGTTCCAATTCTTGAGCCAGAATAAACCTTTTCTATTTAAATGTTGACCATGTCCAAGTTGTGCAGCTAGTGGTTATTTCCTGGTGACCATAGGAAACAATGGAGGCAAAAGCATAGTTGTCTACGCCCTGTGTGTAAGCAGGTACAGCCCAAAACCAGTAAGAGTGGATAGCACTTCAGGCAGGCAACGATGTGCAGCAGTACACAGAGTGTGACTGTGTAAGTAACTACAGTTTCCAATGTGAATTATTGTAACAGTGATGGGAGTCTGGGTGAAAATCACAGAGTAAAAGAGCACTAATTCCTTAAGCAAGCTGCACGGGACATTTCAGAGGTGTAATGTAGGCAAGGGTCATAAAGGAAAAAAAATACGAAGGCAAATAGACGCATTCATGTACATAATTAGGCAAAACCAAGGGAAGTGTGTTGGGAAGTATAGTCATGATGGCCTTTGACAGTTTTGGGTCTCAGAGAATAGGACAATTCTGAAATTACAATACAAATGTAGCATACTATATGGTTTTTGGAAAAGTACAGAGTGTTTCTGATTGTGTTTGTACAGCAAATACCTGAGACTGCTTTTGCAGAAAAGAGGTTTGATTAGCTTTCAGTTCTGCAAATTAAATACGATGACTCCAGCACATGCTTGAATCTACTATGACAGTCATGGTGGTGACATCACCAATGTGTGAGTTCAGGCGGAGGAGGCGAGCAGCCCCGACAGCAGAGAAAGATTACACGCTGAGGTAGGGCAAGGGGAGGATCCATTTTTCCAAGGAACTAATTCAGTCGCATTAGACAGCACTTATCCAGTTCAGAAAGGTAACACTCCCCTTAATAATTACCTTCCATTAAGCCTTCATTTTCGATCCACTACTTCACCTGTATTGAGGGCCACAATTCCAGCACAGGCAACTGTGGAGCACACACACGGAAACCATGCCCAAATCCTAAGGGGCTAAGTGCATCATTTGAGGCCTTGAGTTAGTCTTCATTATTTCAGTTTTAAAGTGTATTTGGATTAGCAAGCCACAACAAGGTTTCAACCATAATGTGCTGCCCAAGAATTTAGACCACAGTTTGATGTCTTCGTGGTACTATACACAGCAGCATGGTGGTGGTAAAGGTCCAGAGGATGGGAAAATGTAGATATGTGGAAGGCAGGCAATACACATGGGGCAATGGACTAGAATTGAATTTTATGGGAAGACTGGAAAAATTAATTTGCTTAAGATTTTAAGTGGTTGCTGGTGTCTGCCACTAATTCAATGTTGGTTCTATCCACTTAAAAGAAAGCTGAGATTGAACACAAAATTAAATTTTATATTTTGAAAAATGTCTGAGCTTGTTTTATCATTGCATAGCTGTGTAGATACAGTAAGGAGAAGTTTGGAATTATTGGCCTAGGTTTCTCAGTTAACAGTAAAAGCAGCTGTAGGACAGTGGTTTGATTTAGCACGGTTCTGATTTTGGGGAATAATTCTGGATATCAATCCTGTTTCTACCATTTTTTTCTGTATTTTAGAGGAGGGTCTACAGGGTGTTCAGGGTCTCACTACTAGATCAGACTCAGAGATTCTCCTGTTTACAGCCTCCCAAGTGCTGGGATTACAGGCTCGAGCCACCATGCACAGTCTCAATCTCTGTCTCAGAGCGCCCGGGGGTGGGGACAGCACTGCAGGCCCAGGGATCAAACTCCTGGCCCCTGTGACTGCGTGCAAGCACTTTAATCCACTGAGCTCTTTGGCTGGCCCTTTCTACATTTTTGCATATATGAATTTCAACAAATTATTCAGATTGGTATTGTCACTGTTCGGCTTATTGCTAAAAGAAAATCATGGTTAAAGTTATTGAATTATTATAAGGGACAATGATAAAATAAGTAAAGTTTGATACACAAAGGACAAAGACATCAATAAAAGAAAAGCATTGTTATTGTTGAAATTAGTCTTACTGCTCGTGCCGCACTCACTGGGACAAGGCGTGCCCCCAGAACGCAGTCCTCGCGGGATCAGGAGGTTTGCCTCATTTGTCTCCATTGTTCTCGTGCTGCTCAGCACTTACGTGCTCATAAACATGTGTAGATTTAACATGAACAATATTTCTGCTCATCACTCTAGAACTGGCTGAGGTCCAAACTTAATCCAAAGGTCAGGAGCACTTCATGGTGATGTATTTTCATAGGAATAAAATACTGCTTGGCTTCTGAACCACAGACCCAAGAATGCACCTAAAAGATAAAATTTATCATTGAGAAGAGTTTTTATATGTTTATGCAAGTTATCTCAAATAAATACGCTAAAGACTGAATCTATGTCTTAAATTTTTTCATGTTCTTTAAAGGTCCTAGAAAATAATTTAGTATATACAAGAAATTCAATAAATGTGTCATATATTCCTAACACCTTCGCAGTGACATGGAAATTAAAATAACCTTGTGTTGTGCAGTGGAGATGAAGCTGTGCCCCGAAGCCCTGCCTGATGCGAGTTTCCAAGTTTCTAGAAGAGGCTGTGGGGCATCTGTGTCTTGTTCAGCACGCCCTCCTGCTTCTCAGTTCATTTATTCCTTGACCAAGAAAGAAAAAGCATCAGCTTAATCAAGTCTCTTGCAGAACAGTAAGCACGGGCAAGTCCAGGCAGGACAGATAAATGATGCTGATACTCTGCATGGCCAGATGCAGATGCCATCAGCCCCCATGTCATTATCTACTGCTCCTGTGACCAAGTACCACTCATGTGACAGCTTTGAAACATCCATGCATTGTGTCACAGTTGTGTAGAATAGAAATTCATCACAGGCTGACTTAAGACAGCACTGGGTTAAAATTGATGTACCAACCAGGGATGCCCATGGAATCCTTTTCCTGAGGTCACTGATATCTTTTCCTGAAAACCTCAGCAGCCAGATTCAGTCAGTTGTAATTTTGAGGAGGATTTTGCAATTTCCTTAGCACATGGTCCACTTTTATCTTCATGAAAATATATCCTTTTTCTAAGTGGGGGAACTGCACCTTGGACTCAGGACCTTGCACTTGCCAGTCAGGCTCCTTGGTTCTCGTTCCTGTTCT